>NW_027496670.1:0-178434 GCF_021521415.1 Bidens hawaiensis
AAATGATATAGCTTGTGATACCTAAAAAGGACATGTTTATAATGTAACTTTGTTTTCCACATAATTTTTATAATAAAATGTTGAGAAAATAAATTTTAAACACGTGCGTATTTAGTTAATTTTTAAAAGTTAACGTACGGAAGTTATTGTAAAAAAATTAGCATAATATTAAATTAGTTAAAGATGTATATTTCTTGTTATTATTGAGTATGGATTTAATCTTAAAATCTTTAAAAGCTCTTTACCAAACATACCCGTAGTATAGAGGCCAACTAAAATTAAAATTATATACACATACACACTAGATAAACATATAGATACAAAATGAAATTTGTGATTTTTTTCATTATATAGAAACATAGATATTACATCAACATAGCAGGTAGGCGGGCAACAAGCTGCGCCGCGCACACCCTTTCTGAATAGTTTATCATTTGTAATATATATATATATATATATATATGTGTGTGTGTGTGTTTGTGTGTGATGGCTAAATGGGTGTGGTTGATGTATCAATTGTGAATGAGTATTGTTCTTAGATTTTCACTAGCGTTATCAAATGGGTTTTGTCAATCATACATGATTGGGTTACATTACCAACGCTTCGGATTGATGGAATAGATACTCGATTATCCAAGGTAGCATATAAAGACAAGGAGAAATGTATAGCAGTTCAAACGTGCTAGACAATTTGGGAATACAAAAATCATGTTATTTTTAATAATGTTCCTTTTATGATGGCTAAAACGATGAATGATATCAAATCGACCTTCTTATGTGTAACGTTAAAAAGCTTGGATTGAAAGAAATTATGTAAGATTAATTTTGTGAATTTCTCATTATAAATTGATTCATGTATTGATTTGTTGCTTTTTTCAGTATTTATATGTCTTTGGGTTTCATGTCGGGTTCGAGTTGACCGGTTTAATTAAACGTGTCACGTTCAGGTTGACCTATTTAAGAAAAAAGGTCGTGTCAGCGGACCCAAAACCTATATTTTTTCGTGTCGGATTTCAGGTCATGTCAAGAATTGACACCCCCTTCTATATCATAATTAACCGGACCGGAACAATCTATGAAAATTAGTTTACCTATCAATATAGTATTTTAATTTTTTTATATCATTTATTTTTATTTTAATATTCATTAATTTTTTTTTATATTTTATTTTAGAATTAGTTATATATAGACATAATTTAAAATAACTATTTATGAAGTCATTTTTAAACATGTCCATTGACGGCATGACGCATGTCCGACAACTATTTAAACTATATACTATATAATTAAAAACATGCATGCATCATTTTCTCGGATTTGAATTTTGTAATATAAAATAAAAGGGATGACCTCACCTTTAATGGTTAAGACTAAGTCTATGGAATAATTGAGTCCAAATGCTCTTATTATATTAAACACATATCAATGGAATTAAACATGTAAAATTTGCAAAAGACTTTGGGAGTCAACTGCAAAACTATAAAAATAATAAGCTGACATGGGAGGAAGTTAACATGTAATTATGGCGAAATGTAGCTGAGATCGATCAACACTTCACATGATCAACTTCGCGGTTTGAATTGTCGCCGTTTCTGGCGAATTCATGAGAGAGAAGTTATAAGGGGTGTTTGGTAGAGGGATTTGATTGGGGAGAAATGGAATTAGAAATATTTCTTTTGTTTGTTTTCCACTTTTCATTTCTATTTCTCTTTCTATTTCTCTAAAACTAGAGAATTCCATTTCTCTTTAAAACAAAGAGAAATCCATTTCTCAGCAGCCTCCTCATAGCATGTCACCACCTCGTCTCCGGCCACCACCTCGTCTACGACTACCACCTCGTCTCCGGCCACCACCCCCGTCTCCGGCCACCACCTCGTCTCCGGTCGCCACCTCGTCTCCAAATCTGCAACCGCCACCTCGTCTCCAAGTCTGCAACCACCACCCCTTCTCCGCCGTTCGCAGTGGTGAACACAGAGATGGTAACCGGTTGATTGTGGTCGCAGGTGGGTGACAGTGGTGGTGGAAATCGGCGGTGGTTGCAGGTGGCTTCTGATTATCATCATCATCATCGCCACCACAACCACCACCACAAAATCTCCAAAGAGGCAGTGATGACAGATCTGAGCCTCCTTTTTCTATATCTTATGTTCCAAAAATTTGAATCTTTTTAATTTCTTGTGTACTGTGGTTGAAGAAGGGGGTTTGGTGGCGGCAGCCGGTGGTGGTGCTGGTGGTGGTGGGGCTGTGGTGGTGGGGCTGCGGTGGGGCTGTGGTGTCAGGTTGGGTGGAGGTGGGGTTGGGTATGGTAGAGTTCTCTGTTTATTTTCTCGTGTACCAAACAAGAGAAATGATTCTCATTCTCCATACCAATTCTCTTTCTCTACAATTCCATTTCCATTTCCATTTCTATTTTCTCTCAATTTCCATTCTCTGTACCAAACACCCCCTAAGTGTATTGACTTGAAAAGAAGAGAAAGGAAGTCACCACTTGCCCGGTCAATAAGCAGCCAAGTAGGAAATAAAGTTATTTGTCTAGTATCAATTTGTTTCGTTACGTTACGTTACATTGGTATAGTTACGACGCAAAATGTTTGTTATTCTAAACACAACTTTGTTCGTGATAGTATGAGTACTCGGCAAAGTTTACGATAAGAAAAAGATTATTTAATATTTAATATGGTTTAACTATACCAGAGTCGTCTGATTTTAAAATTTTAATTTTTAAATATATATACATAATTTAAAATAATAACCTATGAAGTCGTATTTTTTTAAACATGTCCATTGAAGGCATGTCCGATGACTAGTTAAATTATATAAAAAAAACATTTATCATTTTCCAGGAGTTGAATTTTGTAATATGAAAGGGGTGAACTTTATTGGTCAAGGATTCAAGTCTTTGGAACATCACAGCTGGAGGCAGCAACATGGAAAGAGCCTTGTCAACCCATTTTCTTTTTTGAAAAATATTATACAATTTATAAAAATAGCAAAAAGCTAGAAATGCACATCAAAATATCAAGCCTTTCAAGTTCAAATGTGAAATGTCACAAAACTGAAAATAAATCTCATTTCAAGAAATTATACTTCGTTTTATTTTCATCCACATGAAAGAATTAGTCTTGTTTTCCTCAACCATCTGTCGTGTATTTATTGGAATTTTTTACTAAATGGGTGTAGTTAGAAAAAATATTTACCAATTAGGTGTTGTTTGAAAAATATTTACCAAAATAGATATTTTTCTTGAAACTTGTTTGTTTCTCTCTCTACTCTTTTAATTGAATAACCCAATCACTTAGTCTTATATTAGTTATGTATTGAGCACGTTCCTACAACAATTTATTTTTCTAACTCAACTTGTTTTCATATATTAAATAAAAGGATCAAATTACAACAGAGAGGTGGGTAAACGGGTAACAAGCTGCGCCGCCACCCCTTTTAGTTAACTCAAGGTTTAATCGCAAGAATTGGGTCAAGTTTATAATTCCAAAGTGTCATTTGAAGTCAACCAAAAAGATAGATGGGTGAATTAGTCCTTATGGCAATCAGAGAATTGTATATTTGTATGGTGTGTTTGAATTTTATAAGAACTGTCTGCGTTTTATGCTACAAATGGCATTATTTTAAATGGTGTGTTATGAGTTGAAATCATATGGTTATGTGTTTGAATGAGTTAAAAAAATAGCTTGATTTTACACATTTTAATTTAGCGTTTGATGCTAAACTCTATAAATAATATGTGTTGTGTATATTTTCACGGATATATGAAAGCAAGAAGTGTCAGAAATAGACAGTACAAGTTTTTTGTAGCTAATAATCGGTTTTAAGTTATAGTAACATTACAAAGCTTGTAATAGATGGCAGTCAGCTCATGTTTGGGATTGAATTCGAAAACAACTTATTGACTTATTGGTTTTTTCAAAAAACCATTTTAAAAGCCAGCTTTTAAAAAACAAATTTTTAATCTTATCAAAAAGCATAAATGAATAGAACTTTAGTTATTCTCACACCGCCCAAAACTTGTTTTATATTTTAGATAATGTTATACAAACATTTAAATTACAAGACAAGCTTTTATCAATATCTTTCGATATCGCGTCAAATAATATCGCCGCGGTTCAAAAACTAAAAATAAAATACAAACCGATTTGTGACGGTGTTTTCTTTCATACTCGATGTGTTGCACATATCATTAACTTGGTTGTGCAAAACGGTTTAAAAGTTAAGCAAATAAAAAAAGTAACTGAGCGTTTTAGAGAAATGTTAACCGATATTTTTAGAGCTAGTAAGCAAAGACATACAAGATATTTGCAATTGTGTATCGATACGAATTCCGTCACTTTAGGTCCGTATTTTGACGTACCTACTAGGTGGAATTCGACTTGCTTTATGCTTGATAACGGGTAAAGACAAAGACCGACTTTGGAATTATTTCATGACAATCTTGCTAAGAAACGAAAAGTTAGGGCATTTTCGGTGAGGGGTTAGGAAATGATTTCAAAGTTAAGCGAGTTGCTTAAATATTTTAAAACCGCAACCACTTATTTGTCGGGAGTTTATTATCCGATGAGTCCGTTGGTTCTTCTTCAAATTTGATTAGTTTGTGTCAAAATAAACGATTTTGAATATGTTGATCCAATGTATGATTATATGATAGTTCCAATGAAATCAAAATTGAGAAAATATTTTGAAGAATTGCCGGCGGTTTTTACTTGTGCCACCGCATTGAACCCGACTTTAACCATTACCGGGGTTGAAACTTTAATCGAAAAAATTGTTTGGGCTTCGGAGTTGCATTTAGAAGACCCGAATTGTGCATCAAAAAAAGTGAGAAAATTTAATACTTATTTAGAAAACATGTTTGAACATTATTCTCTTAAATATGGTTCGACAACGAGCGTTCGACAATCAATGGGTTTTGGAGAAAGCTCGTCGTCATCAAGTAACCCAAACATAAGTTTGTTTAACGATATAAGAAACGATAAACTTAAAAGAGCTCGTGGTAGCGCACCAAATAGCGAGCTAAACCGGTATGGTGCAACCGATTTTATGTTCACGGCAAATGATTTTGAAAACTTTGATATTTTGGGTTGGTGGAAGCAAATGGAACCACAATTCCCCGTGCTTGTCGCCATGACCCGTGATTTACTAACCGTCCAAGCTTCTACGGTAGCTTCGGAAAGTGTTTTTTCTTTGAGTGGTAGGATTCTAACGATACGAAGGACGAGGCTAACACCAATGTGCATTTGCTTAAAAGACCACTTGGATGCGGCGGACCGTATCCAAGATACATCTAATCTTGAAGGAGAGCTCGTTGTTGAAGAAAAGCTACACGAAGAAGAAGTAGCAATTGGTGCCGCACAACCACTAACCGAGGAAGAACAAATGTATGATGATTCGGTGCGATCGAGTAGTCCCGAACCGGACCTAGAAGACCCCGTGTTTAATGTAGACGACGATAACGAATATGAATAAATAAACAAATGAAGCCGAAGCCCGGATGGAAGAATAAACGAATGAATTCAATGTCATGTAGATTATAAACGTTTATTTTCAAGTTATAAGTATTGTTTAAAGCTATGAACGTTTATTTTCAAGTTATGATTATGAAAATAGGTAAAAAAAATCAATCAATAACAAGTGTTTTTAGTTTTTTATGATTTTTCCAGGTTTTTTTATTTTTTCCAGATTTTTTCTTATTTTTCCAGTTTTTTTTTTTTTTTCAAAAACTGGTTTTTTTAACCGGTTACCGGTTAACCGGTCCGGGTATTAACCGGTTCTGGTTAGACCGGTTAGGGTATTTTTGTGGAAGAACCGGTTAGTAACCAAACCGATTAACCAGTCTAACCGGTTAGGATATTAAAAAAGAAAAACCGGTTATTAAAAAACCGGTTACCCGAATTGTGCACCTCTACCTCTAATTGTATCATTTGCCGCAACGAATTCAAGAGGAAGGAAATGGGCTGAAACGCCCAATTGGGCTTGAGGAAGTGGGACCAAGACCAAGACCAAGACCAAGGACAGACACAAACTTGTGATTTGCCGGTATTTAATGACCTATGTACGATTGCCGGACCTTACCACTTTTGTTTTTGTCTTTTTGGTTTTCCACCGATTAATATTTTGTCGGTGCTATATTTCCTTATATTTTAATAACAAAATTTGTTATATATATTAATATATATATATCTATATATATATATATATCTATATATATATATATATTTTCAAACAGTAACAAAATTTGTTGTATACTTACCTTTTGATAGACAAGTTAAACTCATAAATCTCTAATTCTATTCATAAATCTATTTCTCGTATTAATCAACAGACTAAATATATAAACTAGTTAGGATTAGGAGTGAAACGGGAGGCTGTATCGATTCCACACCTTGCTGATTGTGTTTTGATGTAATTGTTTTCTATAATAATAAAAGTTCGTTTTGCTGGTCAAAAGGAAGTTTTGAAACAAATTTTCACACACCTTTGTACCATGGGTGAAGGTTACTTAGGGCCCGGTCCCCCCCCCCCCCATTTTTCTACGCAATTGTATAAATTTACCTGTTCTCATCTGAAATTTTTTATACGTACTTTAAATTTAACTGTTTTCCGTTGAAAATTTATATACGCAGTGTAAAAATTAGCTGTTTTCGACCAATTTTTTTATACGTAGTGTAAAATTTAGCCGTTTTCGGCCGAAATTTTTTATACGTAGTGTAATTTTAGCCCTTTTCGGACAAAAATTTGAGCCCGGCTCTCTTTGTTTGTGAAATTTTGTATACATTTTGAGTCTGCCCCCCGGTGTCATTGTCCAAGCTTTGCCACTGTTTGTACTGATAAACTACGAACCCTTTAGTTCATATTATTGTCCACCTATTTGAAAACAAATAAAGTAAAAAAAATGATAGATAAAAGAAAAATAAATCTAAACCAGAATCCATTGGTACTTGTTTTTTTAACTTCTAACCAATTTTGTATTTATTAAAAGTTAGTTCTTGTTCCTTGTTTTAAATTTTTGTTTCTTTATTATTAAAAATTTAAAATTCTAAAAGAAATGATTAAACTCGGTTGAATATGTGGTGGTTGTTTGTCATAACAAAAAAGCTGCACAACTGGAAATCTTTTTACCTTTAATAATAATAATAATTGATGTAAGTCATAATAATAAAATGAAATATCATAAAGGGTAGTTTGGTGAATTAATGTTGGCGGGCATTTCGCCTTGATCAGTGATATAAAGATATCAACACAACAAAGTGACACTTACCTTCTACCTTAAAAACAAAAGACACCAACAAAACATACCAACTTCTTATTTGTTTTGTTTTGCTACATATGAATGCAGAGATGAATGGCGGCGGTGGTGTGGCGGCTGAGAATGGGGCGAGGAGGAGTAATGGTGATGAGAAGATAGATTATGTGTATAAGGTGGTGGTGATCGGTGATTCAGCGGTTGGTAAGACGCAAGTGTTGTCGAGATTTACTAGGAACGAGTTTTGTTTTGATTCGAAATCCACCATTGGAGTTGAATTTCAGACGAGGACTTTGACTATTAAGTCGAAAGTCGTCAAGGCTCAGATCTGGGACACTGCTGGCCAAGAAAGGTAAATTTTATACTTCTTTTGGTAAACTAGGAGGGTTAAACGGGTTGTGTTTGTGTTTTTGGATTGAATCCGAACATGAAAATCATGAGTATGGTGTTTTTAATTTTTATGTACATTTTTTATTTTTACATATTATTATTTTAAATTAATAAATTTACAACAAAAAGTAAAGTATGGTTGTGTTTATAACTATCACACTTAACTTGTCCATTTCACTTTTGATATAGATAAAACACATTCTAAATAAATTTAAGTATAAACATGTCACCCGGTGAAATAACAATCTGAGATAATTTTGACACGTTTAGTTGAACATGTTAGCGAGTTTGACCATTCGACCCGTTTAAACCAAAACTCAACATGTAAATTTCATTTTGAGCACAATTCTGTCATGGCACCATAGTTAAAAGAAATCACATGACTTAATTTGATCTAAGGCATTTATTTATTTTTAAATCTAGGTACTTTCATTAATATTATGTCTAGTTAAATAGGGGTGTTCATGTGTTTAATTTTTGGTTAATTTGTCTAAAACCAAACGGAATCACATTCAGAAAGTTCAAAACTGAACCGGAAATGGATTCGTTTTTCTACCAAATAAATCTAACATTATTTTCTAGTTTTTTACTGTTCTTTAAACTTTTCTTTTACTATTCTGTAATAGAGTTGAGCTAAATTAAATAACGATATGATCTCGGTTTATTTGGTTTTGACCGAAAATCAAATATGTAACTCGGTTCGGTTTAATCATTTCTAAAATGAACACCCTATCAAATATATAAATAAATACTTTACTTACAACTATATGAACAAAAACTAACATCAAGTGTGATAACATAAAACGTTGGTAGACAACACGAATGATGTAGCAATGTCCTTAGTACTTCCATGTGCATATTACTTTCAGGCCATCCTGGTTCGGCCCCATTAGGCCATTAGGATTATTATGTTTATTATTAATTTTCAATTATTTTTACTTTAATTCAGTTATCATGATTTTTTTTCAAACTTTTTTTTTACACAACTAACAGCATAATTTATTGGTTAATTATAGATACCGATAGAGGAGCATTAGGGGCAATGTTGGTGTATGACATAACCAAAAGAGAGTCTTTTGATCACGTGGCAAGACGGGTCGACGAGTTTCGGGCCCATGCAGATAACTCGATTGTCATTGCTTTGATCGGCAACAAAGTTGATCTTGAAGATAAGAGGGCAGTTCCATCTGAAGACGCGGTAGAGTTTGCAGAGAATCAGGGTTTATATTTCTTTGAGACCTCGGCCCTCACGGGTGACAATGTGGAAGCGGCTTTTTTTAAGTTACTAGAGGAAATTTATTTTGTGGCTTCTAAGAAGAGTTTGGATAATGATGCTCGGAATATTGGGGATTCGGTAACACTTAAAGGGTTAAAAATTGATGTCAATGGAGGTCAGGATTTGGAGATCAGTGAGATGAAAAAGTTGTCATCGTGCTCGTGTTGAATCCGGCCCTGATTAAGTTTTATCCATTTGTGTGTTTAAATCATTGTTTTGTGATGTTTTGGTTGTAGAGTTCGAAGTGAATCACCAAAATCATACATGCAAACTACATATATTTATATATTGTAATGAAAATGCATCAATTTGCCTGGTATACAAACTATTTATTACATGAGTAGTGTGACCAAACAACTAGCCAAATGACCATATGATGATGTACAGGGTTTACGTCTAAGCGAAGTAGCGACATGACTGGACCCAAGTAGTGTTCGTTTAGTTGATCCTGTACGTTTTATAAAACGTGTTCTATAAAATGTTATGTTTTTTTTACCACGCGTGGTTATTTCATTATTGGAAAGGTAATTCGTTCACCTTAGTGCATCTAATATTATTTAGACGTCACGCCAACAACGTGAACCATTATGGGGTGTAACAAGCCAAGCAACTTATGAACTAATTGAAGTCATATAGTATTCCTGAATATTTGAAGCCAAAGCTACAAGTAACACATAATTTCTCTTTGGATAAAGACATTAGTCACATTTCTCTTTCTAATTCTCAATTATGGCCCAAGATGAATCATTTTGGCTCTAGGCGTCAAGAGATGCACAAACCGGGTTTGGTCAACAAAGTCAAGAACCAGGTCGGGTAGGAACCAATTCCGGATATGTATGGGTTTTGCCGGGTTTTATTGGTTTTTGGCCGAGTCAAGTCTAGGTTTTGACCAGGTAGAGGTGGAACCAGTTTCGGTTTCTCTGAACCGACACCTGGTTTGTACCCCACGAGTTCGGTACACCCGGTTCGGATCCAAAACTGGGTATTTTATGTCGATTTCAAGATGTTTATGACTAATGGCTATAATTAATCATGTTATAAGCTTGGAAATTTAAACATTGTAAGTTCGGGTAATAATGTTTAGAAAATTGAATTTTTGGTATGATGTTATGTAATTTATTTCCCTTTTTTCGCCCGGTATTAAGAAATTTTGGTACCGCTACTGCTAGAAATTAAAAGAAACAATAATCAACATACAATATATCCCCTGTTTTGACCCATTATCCTGCTACCTAGTCAGGAATAACAAAACTTACAAGCTTTTATGTAACATGTGGATTAAGTGCAGCTACTGCACCAATTGCCATCATAATTCTAACCGACCTAATTGTCTTCTAGAAAGACGACAAGGTTTCAATGTAACGATGAAAACTTAAGAGCCTAAGGAAGCCGTCATCGTTACTAACTAACTCCTTATAACTTTTGTCGTGAACATTGTACCTTATCATCTTCTCGATAGTTACCAGCACCAAGAATGTATCTTCTTCTTCTCTACCTCTAACCACATCAACGACTTCAAAATTATAGCGGTATCGATTGACCATCTCCGGAAAAGAACTCAAAAGCTCATCAAGCTGTATTCGATACTTGACAAACCACCCCGAATGGTCCATCAACATCTCGTAAACAATTAAACTAGTTTCTTCACGATTGGTTTTTGATATTAAATGTAGATGACCTCTCGAATCCCCAAAATAGTGTCGATATTTCAATAGAGGTCAACTCCTCCGGCACAGACAGCTTTTGCCACTGTTCAACATCTAGCTTGAAGTAAAATAAATTGTGATCGTGGGGAGCCCAATGAACAGCTCCATTCCAGTAAACCGGTTGGAGGAAGAGCGTGTCCTGTACAGAGAAAGACTCAACACATATCTTCCATTTCCCAGTATCAGACGAGTAGACTCGAATCTGAAACAAGTGTCTATCGGGCTCTAAAGAAGTAACGCAAACAACTTTGTAGGGCACACAATGTGTTTGGTGAAATGCCAGAGCCATAGAGCATATGTATTTAGGGACCGGTGGGATGAATGCCAATTGCTTGGTGATGGGATTGAACACATAATACTCACGAACACAATTTTTAATGGCATAACAAAGTAATAAACCGTTACAAGATTGCTGGATTATGACATTGGAATGATTAAAGTAGAAATCGAGACTACGGAAAGGAGGAGGGCTTCGGGTTTCAACATCAAACGGAACATATATATTTGGACCAAATAGACCAAGAGATTTGGAAACGTTAGTATGATTATCATACCTGTAGGTGAAGTGTTTGTGACTCAAAAGCAACCGTCAGTGTTTACATACGGTTTTGCATTTTTTTTAATTTTTAAATAGTGTTTTAGCCCAAACTAGTTCACCAATGGGAATGGTCTAAACAAACCTCTGCATTCGGAAAAAAGAATACTGTTTGTTTTTTTAAGCACAAATCAATCTCAAAACATAACATAATCATTTACATTACCTATAGGTAGAAAAGAGGCGGCAACGGTGAGGGTGGAGTCGAGGAAAGGATCGATATTGTGATATTGTGACTGCTTGAGGATGGAGTAGAGGAGATGATCGATATATTTTATTTTTAGTTTAGGGTTTGGAAATTTGAAGAAGATGTTATAAGTGATAAGTTCATGTCTTTTTGGATAAGAGGACGCGAAAACATTTTTAATGAAATGCCTTTTAAGAAACAAACACAATGCAGACCATCGCGTTGATACTAGGGGTGCAGACAAAAGAGGTGGAGCAGATTTTTTAGAGAAAAACAAACACCATCTACCCCATGATGTTTGGTCTACAAGAGTCGTATAGGTTCATACAGATCGTATGTAGACAACTTTAAATGAGTGTTCTAAACAAGATGGACAATTACTATATTATTGGAGTGATATTTTCATTGATAAAAAATATAAAAAAATGTTGGTTTTAATGACGTTTTAGGTATTGCACTAAGTTCCTAACATGTCAAAGATAAAGTAGAGCCTGAAAAAACAATCTCTTTTTATTTTATAAATTTGATAGATTTTATATATAACTTATTGCTATATGGTGGTTTCACATCAAACTCAAAGCTCAAGTTGATAGCGGTTCAGGACATCCTGTATTACATTGAAGCCATCGAGCATGAGATTAGTTTTTCATACTTTATATTTATAACGCTTGGTGACATATGACTTACCATCAAACGGGACTAGAGCATGTGTAAGTTCCTAAATAGAAAAAAACACACTCTAGTTTTACTCTTAAAACACACATGTCTAATTTCTTGACAATCATCGTACTTAAACCTCACCTCTTGAAATCTAGCATCTTAATATTGCAATGACAAACGCCCTTTGGTATTTACCTTTACTATTAGGGGGTGTTTGGTAGAGAGATTTGAGGGTGGAGAATTAGGTTTCTCTTGTTTGGGAGAATTAGGCGGAGAATTGGGCGGAGAATTGGTTTTCTCTGAGAATTGGGTGTAGGCAAAAAGTAGAGAAATCCAATTCTCTCCATTTGGAAGAGAAATGGAATTCTCTCTGCTTCTAAATCGCGTCTCTGCTCTACTCCTTTCGCGTATGATGATGATGATGCTCCGACCGGCGATGGTGATGATGATGCCGACGTCCGGCACGGCGGCCGACGCCGCAGCCACGTCCGTTCGCGTCTCTGAGCCAAAACGAAACCCTAAATCGCGAGGCGGTGTTGCGAGGCGGAACCCTAAATCGCGGTGTTGATGTTGCGCGGCGATGATGATGACGCTCTACTCCGTTCGCG
Source organism: Bidens hawaiensis (assembly GCF_021521415.1). Classification (NCBI taxonomy): domain Eukaryota; kingdom Viridiplantae; phylum Streptophyta; class Magnoliopsida; order Asterales; family Asteraceae; genus Bidens; species Bidens hawaiensis. Next base: position 12,675 of record NW_027496670.1, read on the forward strand.
GTGTTGCGACGCGTCTCTGAGCCACCATTTCTCCACCATGATGATGCCGAGGCGGAACCCTAATCACGTCTCTGCTCCCGTTTCTCCACCCATTTCTCTATTGTACCAAACAAAGGAAATGATTGTCAATTCTCCACCCATTTCTATTTCTCTCCAATTCCATTTCTCTCCCATTTCTATTTCCATTTCTTCCCATTCTTTTTCTCTGTACCAAACACCCCCTTATTATCTATACTTTTAAAAAGTAAATGTTAGTGTGAGTGTCTCTACTATTCTCGTGGTAGGATGAACTAAGCTAGGGTCATCACTAAAAGAATCCATATCGTTAAAAAACGGATTTGGGCATGGACGAATCATGTTGACAAGGTGCCTGGACGCCCATTGGAGGAGTTAGTCCGGATTTCCGGATAGAAAGTGGAGGGTGGTGGGCCCTCTCACACATATATATTAAGCTTGGTTGAATGAGCAAAAATAAACGCACTCCAAGTACCATTTGGATCATAATTAATATAGGCCTTTGATTAAACTCCAGTCTCGTATTCTTTATGCAAGTTAAAGATGGAGACAACAAGAATTCCTTCTTTAATGACATTATATCCATGACCGTACCTCACTCGTTAAACCTCCCAGATCAAGTATTACGCCCTATACACCAGAGGTGCAAAAAACCGGTTCCTTGACCAGACCCGAACCCGAACCAGTTTGGACCCAGTATGAAAGAAACCGGTTTTAACATGATTGAACCCATAGATTCAGAACTGGTTCATAACCTTCATTATTAAAACAGGTTATAAACCGGTTAACCAAACCAACCCCAGTCAAAACACGAACCGGTTTTGACTTTTTGTTGACCAACCCGAACTGATTATGACTTAGAAACCGGTTTCAACCCAATTGAACCTGTAGCTTCAGAACCGGTTCATAATCTTCACCATTAAAACAGCTTACAAAATGGTTAACCCAAACCAAACCCAACCCAACCAAAGTGATACATTATTAAAGTGAACCCGTTTTGACACAACCCCAGACCACAGTATGACCTAGAACATGTAAGAGAACCCTGAAGCCTTCCAGGTTCTTGCTCAACATATGAACTCTAGAACTAAAAACCACGCAATTTGATTACTAAAAAGTGCATATTGTTGTCAAAAAATCAATAATTAGATAGCACGTTCTAGCAACCAATCCCAATACGAATTCTACACCAAGAACATAAGCGCACAAACACAAACCCATACATGATCTAATTAAGCCAAAGTACAAATTGGAAGTGAGTGGATTTCGGTTTCTTGATAAACAAAGTTTTCAACAAACACAAAACATTGATGAATTCACATGCCTGATGCAACATATTTTAAAACTCACATTCAAACACCTTAATAATGAAACATTAAACAAACGTAATTGTCTTTTAGAAAGAAGACAAGGTTTCAATGTAACGATAACAATTTTTGGGTTTTTCAGGAAAGTCATCTTCGGTTTGCAAGCCATATATCAGATTAAAACACTTGTCGTGAACGTTGTACCTTATTATCTTCCCGTTAGTTGACAGCACCAAGAATGTTTCTTCCTCTTCGTTACCTCTAACCACGTCAGCAACTACCGTATAATAAGTGGCCATGTAGGGGAAACCCGGAAGCTCATCAAAGTGTAGTCGATACTTGACAAACCACCCCGAACAGTCCCTTAACATCTCGTACACATTCAGGTTCAATATTCTATCTTCGAATTTGGAGTGTGATATTAAATGTAAATGACCTCTTGATTCCCCAAAATACATTGGAGATAGTTCATCATAAGACCCCAATTCCTCCGGCATGGGCAACATTTGTAACTCTTCAACATCTAATTTGAAGTACCATAAATCGCGATAACAGGGAGCCCAATGAACAGCTCCATTCCAGTAAACTGGGTTCCGGATGTTCGGAACCTGTACATAGAAAGATTCAATACAAATCTTCCATTTCCCTGTATCAGACGAGTAGACTCGAATCTGAAACAAGTGTCTATCAAGGTCTAAAACAGTAACGCAAACAACTTTGTAGTGCACACACTCTGTTTGATGAAATGCCAGAGCCATAGACCAGATTCTTTTCGGGGGCGACGGGATGAATGCGAGTTTCTTGGTGGTGGGATTGAATACATAATATTCACTAGGACCATTGTGAATGGCATAACAAAGTAATAAACCGTTACGGGATTGCTCGATAGTGACATTGGAATGATTAAAGTAGAAATCTAGACTACGAAAAGGAGGAGGGCTTCGGTTTTCAGCATCAAAGGGATAATACATGCCATAAGGACCAAATAGACCAAGAGGAGATTTGGAAACGTTAGTATGATTATCATACCTGTAGGTGAAGTGTTTGTGACTCAAAAGCAACCGTCACTGTTTACATACGGTTTTGAAACGACAAAATGGAGGTAACTGGGAGACGGATAAGGATTTCGGTTAAAAGGTCTTCGTTGGAACCAATGTAAGCTCCAGATTGATGATCGGAATCCATGGAAATAAAGTTAGGTTTTGTTTGTTGTTGGTCGGCTGCTCGAGTTCATTCTATTCTATTTGTCCATTTTCTTTTATTATTATTATTATTATTATGAAGAAACACCAGTCGAACCCCGACAGATTACGAGTAACCTGAGGGTTAGATAGACGTTTCCCATGAGGGGTTAATTCCGGCAAGATGGTTCTTCGGATAACCTGCAAAACAGACACCGTGAGCTCGTCACTAAGAAAGGGGGGGGGGTTCCTCCTTGTGACCACCCTCCGGCGTGAGAATCAGTCTATATTACTCTTTGAATATAAAAGTATATTAATAATACTAGAGCAGTTATCAGGTAAATTATACAAGATATTAGATGATGAAATGATATTACCATTTGATGTCTTTTATAGCCGAAGGTGGGTTTCCAAGGAGGTTTAGCCGGCCTATTACTCTGCCAACTGTGGCCTACGCACGTGCTCTGCTGGTAATTGGTGGATAGGTAGCGGCTGACAGTGACCAGGCGTGCTGTTCACTTTTCCTTTTCCACCAACTACAGGCTAGGCACGTGGTATGGCAGGAGTTGGTGAGCAGGCGGCGGCTAATGGTCACAGTGCTGTGGCGTGTTGCCATGCTGCTGTCAGTGAGCTGTCGTATCGTTGGTCAGATCTTTTGTCCATACCTCGTCAGGTATCACACAAAAGATCCTCCATTATTATACGGACTGGCTCATTTAGGCGGGAGTTTTCCCCCTCCCGCCTTTATGCGGGAATGTTCCCGGCTTTGCTCATTCCTTCTTCAGGTGACTACTGAATTATTACGAGTCTGAGCCTTATGCGTGTAGCCATGCTGCGCGGGTGGCCAGTCCCTAATGGCGGGTATCCGCACCTGCGGGAACAGGGGATACTTGGAAACCATAGGGAGGCATTTCCTGCGGGACCAGCTTGCGTACCGCATGTGAGGTCGTCACAACTCTGAGCGTGGTGGGTCCTGCAGGTTTGGTAGGTCGCGGCGCAGACGTCCCTATGGTGAAGTCTGCGGGTTCAACTGCGCAGACGTCCGTTTAAGGAGTCTTGCGTGTTCAACTGCGCAGACGTCTCCTTTTAAGGAAGTCTTGCGGGTCCTAACCGCCTCTGCTGGGACCTACCTCTTCAAGTCCCCCCAGTCCAATGTTCTTCTCATGAATGTTTAATAAAGTGAGGTGAACTTTTGGACTTAAGCAAGGGGTTTTTGAAAAGGGTTTAGTTTTATGGGTTTTCCGCGGGAAGTCTTACCCACGGGTTTCCCAATGTCACGCAGAATTTCCCAATGTTCTGCTTGATCTCTGGGATGATGCGGATAGGTCTGTAACCTCCCCGCAAGTCAGGAGCGTTTAGAACCTTTTGTGTAGATTCTCCATGAGGTCTTGGTGGTTTTGAACATAGTGATCAATCATGTTATAACCACCAATTCCATCCTGAAGTTTCAAACAATCTAGTTCTTGACGTTCCCGCTATGCGGGGATGTTAATCCCGTTTCTGCAAGCATGGCCCAGAAGATCCTTCTTGGTTTCAATTCCCATGGAGTGCTCGGTATGCGAAGGGTTTTGCCTTGACGCTGTACCCGCACTTCGTCTTATTAGTTACTTTACTCCCAAGGTATCCCTGGCGTTAAATCCCTGCAGGGCTAGGTGCGTGAAGGGTTTTGCCTTAACGCTGTACCCGCACTTCGTCTTATTAGTTACTTTACTCCCAAGGTATCCCTGGCGTTAAATCCCTGCAGGGCTAGGTGCGTGAAGGGTTTTGCCTTAACACTGTACCCGCACCTGACTTATGGTTGCCGAGGTGTTCCTGGCGTTTAATCCTTTGCGGGCGCTAGGTATGTGAAGGGTTTTGCCTTAACACTGTACCCGCGCCCGACTTACAATTGGGTGCCGAGGTATGACTTTTTACGGGTGTTAGGTATGTGGAGGGTTTTGCCTTAACACTGTACCTGTGCCCGTTTTGTAGTTGGGTGGAATGCCAAGATTTTCTCGGCTTCACTTCCCTGTGGGTGCTAGGTATGTGAAGGGTTTTGCCTTAACACTGTACCCGCACCCGGCTTTATAGTCGGGTTTTTCCGGTTTCCGTTCCCTGCGGGTGCTAGGTATGTGAAGGGTTTTGCCTTAACACTGTACCCGCACCCGGCTTCATAATTGGGTTTTTCCGGTTTCCGTTCCCTGTGGGTGCTAGGTATGTGAAGGGTTTTGCCTTAACATTGTACCCGCACCCGGCTTCATAATTGGGTTTTTCCGGTTTCCGTTCCCTGCGGGTGCTAGGTATGTGAAGGGTTTTGCCTTAACACTGTACCCGCACCCGGCTTCATAATTGGGTTTTCTTGGCCTCTGTTCCCCGCGGGTGCTAGGTATGTGAAGGGTTTTGCCTTAACACTGTACCCGCAGCCGTCTTACGGTCAACTGGATAGCCAGGGTAAGGGGTTTTTCCCGCTTACTTTTCGAATCTTTTTGAATTTTTGAAATTTGAAAAGTTGGTGAAAGTATAAGAACAGTCGTCGTGCGACGGTTTCTTCTGACTGTGTCAGGACGTGCTGGAAGTTATGGCGACGTGACATTATATGGTCATTCCAGACGCTTTTTACGGCGCGTGGGCGCGATTTTTCGGGCGCGTGGCCGCTAAATTAAATTCACTCGTCCTTTCAACAGCTGTTGCCAGCTTGCCTGGTGCCACATGTCACGGTTTCATTGCACCTTCAATTTCTCTCTCCTCCGCATTAAATTCATCGCATTAATTGCGATCCCTATATAAAGGGGGAGAGGGTCCTTTGTAATTCACATCTTCACTTCTTCTCTTCATCTCTAAGGCGATTTCTGGTGAATACTCTCTTATTTAATTGAGCATTCCTCCGAAATCGTTTCTTCTTCCTCTGCAATATGTCTTCTCATGATGCTGAAGCTGTAGCCGACGATAGGAGTACTGCTGGCGAGTGCCAGTGTGCTCTACCTATCGATCTGTACCAGTACGTTGTCAGGAAATTCATGCTTGAGTCTCTTGAGCCTGAGTTTCCTGAACCTCAGCAGACTGTGTACGATGCCCCCAGTGGCAAGATCGGGGTATATGCTGCATTCTTTGTTTATGGGAACCTTAGGTTCCCATTGACAAAGTTTGTGTACCGTGTCCTGGAGAGGCACGGTGTGCACCTGACCGAGGTGCATCCGATGGCGATTGCCAAGATTCGGCACTTCGAGTGGGTGTGCCGAATTCTGGGCATTGAGCCCTATGTGGACCGCCTGATGACCTTCTATACTTGGAGGTGCATCCAGGGGTGGTACACCCTGACAACCCGGATCAAGGGTTTGAAGATTTGCGCGACCGAGCGCAGTCTCCGATCGTGGAAGCGGGAGTTCTTCTACATTTCTGCCCGCGCCATCCCCATTGCCATGAAGTTTAAGAAGGGGCAAGCGCTTCCGAGCCTTCACGCTTCCAACTACCAGGAGGCGGAGTGGTTCGCGAAGATATCTCGGGTCCAGTCTCCGGTTTACCGGTTTCCGGAGTCCGGGATGGTGATGCTGGGGATGAGCCGGGTATGGAAGGAGGCGTCTCGGTTTCCCATCCTTCTCGAATACGGTTTGAATTCTATTCCTTATGGTATGTCTTGTCTTTCTTGCTGATATGAGTTTGTCTTCTAACTGTTTCTTTTCTTTCAGAGGGGAACGATTTGGAGTCGCTCCTGTACCCGCGGGAAGCTGACGGTCCCGTGCGGGTGGGTACTCGTGCTCTTGACGAGAACGAGTTGCCCATCCTGGAGCAAACAGCGGATCGGTTTGTGGAGGTCTATCCGCTGGGCCACGAGATCCTGAGCCACCGGCGGCCAAGTAAGGCGTTATTCTCTCCTCCACCCCTCAGTGCTGTACCCGCTGCTGGAATTCCTGACATCCTGTCTTCTTCTGAGGAATCCGCAGATGGTCCTCCGTTAGTGCGGAAGAAGAGGGCTGCCGGCGGGAAAGGGAAGGAGAAGGCGGCCTCCACAGCCGATCCAGTGCTCCTATCTGACACTGAGTCAGATAATGAAGAGGTGGCGGGGAACCCCGGTGGTGAAAAGACCACTGTTCCGGAGGCTACGACTGTTACCTCCGGAGAACCAATGACGACGACGGTGACCGGCATCAAGAGACCGGCTCCATCGGGTTCGTCCCCGCCCGTCCGTACGTTCAAGCTCAAAAAAACCCGTAAGTACAGACATCCATCTCATCTTTGTAGATTTATCACTTTATAAATTTATTGAAACACTTATCTTCTTGTGCAGGCGTGGATGTTGACGCATTCCAGGGTGGAGCGCAGAGGAGTACCTCTCCGCCGATGACGGTAGGCTCGGTCAGCCTACCTGAGGCGACGACCCAGGCGCCTGCGCCTGCTTCCGCTGGATCAGTTGCTCACTCCTTTGAGCCGACTGTTCCAGCCGAGATGACGTCACCGCCGGTGGTAAGTGCGATTTTTACAGCATCTTTCACCGAGCCGGCGGTTACGATTGCCGCAGATTCTGCGGCGGCGACCGCGACGGCGACCACGGCGGCCGCTACTATGCCTCCGCCACCGGCAACGACGGCCGGCCCATCAGGTACGCGCAGGGCTTCTCGCCAATCTTTGTCACCTTCCCATCTGCCCGACCTTTTGGATGGATTTCCCTTAGGTTCAGGCGATAGGTTCGGTGGCTATCGGCCTGTGATCGACCCTACAGGTGCGTAGGGTTCTTTTAGCCTTTATATTTTTTCTTCATCTTTTCCTAACTGTTTTGTTTCTTTTGCAGTGTCGGATTCCAATGAAGTGTATGTTCCGCGATGGAACATCCGCCGAGGAACAACCCTTCGTACCCCTGTGGAGTGCGTGGAATGGGCTCGCCACGCTGCTCCCCATGGTGCGTTGGGGGAAGCCATGGCTAGCTACCAGGAGGGTAGGCTAACCAATGAGCTTCGGGTTCTCCAGGCCCGGATGCAGCCGCGCGTCGAGCTGCTTTGTCGTGAAAACGACAAGTTGAAAGCATCTCGCGCCAAGGAAGTATCTCAAGCGCGGGCTCTTCGGGAGGAGAACCAACAATTGGCCGCAGCTGCTGCGGAGAAGGAAAAGGTCTTCAAGGCCCTCGAGGTTGAGGTTCAAGCGCGACTCGAGGCCCGCTCCAAGGCTGCCCAAGCTGTTAACGAACAGCTTCGGCTGGCTAAGGAGACTGCGAGGAACGCAACCGAGAGGGCCACCAAGGCTGAAGCCGTTGCTGAGCCTTTACGCGTGGAGAACGAGGAGCTCAAGGCCAAATTAGAGGCTCTCCAACGTGCTCATGATGCCCTGGCGATGGAAGATGCCAAGAAGCTCCAAGAGATCCTGGACCAGAGGGGCGTGCTTGACCATACCGAGCGGAAGCTTAAGGGCGTCGAAGAGGCTGCCGCAAAGGAAGTGCTACTTGCCAACCTTAACAAAAGCGAAGCCGAACGCGCCTGCACCCAAGCTCAAGCCGCCCTTCAAGAAGCTCTGGTTGCCAAGGAATGGCTTCTTCGAGAAGCGTTGACTCAGGTATGTTTAGCTTTACGTCTTCACGCTTTCCTTTGTTCATAGAAAAGGTGTTTGACACTTGTATTTTCTTTGTAGGTTGTGCATCGGGTCTTCTCAGAGACTACTTACGATGATGCCATGAGCGCAGCCCTCAACGCTTCTCATGAGGATGGGGAAAAGGCCGGCTTCCTGCTTGGTCTAGGGTTCGTTGAGAAAGGCGTCCCGCCTTCCAACTTCCCTTTGTTCGATGCGGACACCGAAGCTGCATATGACCAAGCAGTGAACCAATATGCCGCCTTCCCGCATCCGGTGGTGGAGAAGGTAAAGGAAGTCGCTGCTGCTGATGATGGACTTGCTATCCTCAAGGCTTTCCTTGAACCGCCACGCTCCACTGATGGGGCGGGTCCAAGTGGAAGTGGTCCTGAAGCTTGATTCTGAAGATCCCTTCCCGCTGCTAGGATAGACTAGATTTTGTTTTGTAGGCGGGTAGTTACCCAGCCATTCTTTGTAATATATCTTTGTGAAATACAAATCTTTTTGTGGATAAGACTGTTATTTCCTTTGGGTTCATTGCTTTATAAACCTTATATGACTTGCATACTTAGTTTAAATTAGCGATTTCCCAAGTGTTTAGAATAAGTTAACCTTGAATGTGGTTCAGTAGGTTGAAGTTTTGCTTCCCCCTTTGTGCGTGTGCGGATAGGACCGGCACTTGCACTTGGTAGGATGGTTAAACTTTACCTATGTCTGACCTGCGCGTAGGTTTCTCCTTATCCTTTCAGAATGACTTTTAACCGTTCGACGCGCGGTTGTTAATGAGTTAGTGTTCAGCTTCCGCTACCAGGATTCATGCGGGTATACCGGCACTTTCACATAGTGGGATGGCTGAACTTTTCCCCTTTAACTGTCCTGCATGAAGGTCTTGTCATTCCCTGGGTTTATGCGGGTTTTGCCGCCATCCCCACGCAACGATTCTTCACTTGATGCGGTGAATACCGGCATTAGTGTTCGAATCGACCGTTCAACGCGTGGTTGTTAATAGGTTAGTGTTCAGCTTCCTCTACCAGGATTCATGCGGATATACCGACACTTTCACATAGTGGGATGGCTGAACCTTTCCCCTTTAACTGACCTGCGTGAAGGTTCTGTCGTTTTTTGGGTTTGTGCGGGTTTTACCGCCTTCCCCACGCAATGACTTCTTGACGCGATGACTACCGGCATTAGTGTTCGAATCGACCATTCAACGCGTGGTTGTTAATAGGTTAGTGTTCAGCTTCCTCTACCAGGATTCATGCGGATATACCGGCACTTTCACATAGTGGGATGGCTGAACCTTTCCCCTTTAACTTACCTGCGTGAAGGTTTGATGCTTTTGGGTTTGTGCGGGTTTTGCCGCCTTCCCCACGCAACGATTCTTCACTTGATGCGGCGAATACCGGCATCTTCATGTGCAAAGTTCATAAAATACAAATATAAAATCATCAGCTTCAATTTGAAGGAGAATTGTTTCCATTAGAAGTGGCTCTAGGCCTTTTCTTTACAAATTTGGAATTTATCTACATACAAACTGTGTAATTGAGCTCCCATTAGGCGTGGCTTGGATGGGAGCACCATCGAGCCGACATGTATCTTGTTCGGGATCTCGTTGTTTACGCAGTATGTAGTCTCTGTTGAAGCTGCGATTTTTATTCGTGCGTTTCCCCAGGTGGGTTTCACGCATCAGCCTGCTCGACGCTCACTTCGCCACAAGGTGCGCGAGTGTCCCATCCTTAACAAATGCTTCGACCAAGTCCTTTACGTCTAAGCATTCTTCAGTGTTGTGGCCTTTGACTTTGTGAAAATCACAATACTTTCTCCGATCAGCGTTGTGGCGATGCCGGATAAACGGAGCCTTTGGCCACGGGAGCTCCTCCGTGGCGAATATCTCGGTCACACTCTTTGTGAGTGGCGTCCACCTGGAGTTCTTCTCCGGTTTCACGTTATCTCTTCCGCCCAACCGATGTTGGAAACCGGACGGGGTGTCAAAGTTTACCCTTGACTGCCAAATGCCCAGCTTCCGCTTTTTGTTTAATCGGGCGGTAAGGACGTTGTTTTCCCTTGTCTTATGGGTGTAGAGGTTCGTGCTCTGTGGAAGATCTCTACCCAGTTGCCTCTCGGTTTCCGCAAAGCGTTTAGCTGCAGTCATGATGGCATCCCATGTGGATGGCATGCCATCTTTGCCCGTCAGGGTGCGGATGAGTTCTGGGTCGTTTGCGCCCTGGATGAAAGCGGCGCGAACGAGATCTTCGCTAACGTTGCCCAGGCTTAGCTTCTTCGAGTTGAAGCGAGTGATGTAGTCAGGCAAAGATTCTTCGTCCTCTCGGACGCACTTGAGGATTGTCCACTGCTCCTCAGTGTACTTTCTTTGCTGACTAAAGTGTTGGCTGAACTTCTGTTGGAAGTCTGCCCAATCGTAGATGTGGTGGACCGGCAGACGGTCGAACCACGCTCTAGCTGCCCCGACCAGCGTCATTTGGAACATATAACACCACGTGGGTTCCGTCCAGTTACTGACGGTCGCCCCCGCGATGAATCTGTTCAAGTGATCATCAGGGTCAGAAATACCATCGTACGTGCCTATGTTAGACATTTGTTTGGCACTTCTTGGGGCGATTGCTTCCGCAATGTCCCTTGCGAATTTGGACGTTCCTGCCCTTGCCGCAGTTGGCGTGAATGTTTTGGAGAAGTCCCGTGGGCTGTTGCCCCCGTTTATTGGACTGAATGCTTCTCCAAAACGCCTTCTCGGTTGGGAATCCGTTTCTTTACGCTTCCCTTTCGCCCTATGACAAGGGTTCGCGTCTTCCTCGGATTCCTCCGAATCATCATCGTACTTGAATTCTTCCACTTGTTGGATTGAACGTAAACGTTCATCCAACTCAGCTTGGAACTCTTTTTGACGTGCTTCGGCCCACGCTTTAACCTCATCGAGTGTTTGGCAGGGGAGCCTCGTCTGTTGATTTTCTAACTGGGTATCGGTGAATCCCAGTGTCTGATTATTTACTTCACTTGCCCCGGCTTGGGTAGCTGGGGTAGTGTTCGTAAAGTTTATGTACTCGGTACTCCCCCTTGTAGCTGGGGTCATAATTACCGGAGTCTCTTGGTTACTTGGTTTCGGGACCGGAGTATCCTTAACCATCTGTCCAGAAGTTTTGAAAAAACTGGAGAAAAATAAAGTTCTAGCTTTATGCACGGATGGCGCCAATGAAGAAACACCAGTCGAACCCCGACAGATTACGAGTAACCTGAGGGTTAGATAGACGTTTCCCACGAGGGGTTAATTCCGGCAAGATGGTTCTTCCGATAACCTGCAAAACAGACACCGTGAGCTCGTCACTAAGAAAGGGGGGGGGTTCCTCCTTGTGACCACCCTCCGGCGTGAGAATCAGTCTATATTACTCTTTGAATATAAAAGTATATTAATAATACTAGAGCAGTTATCAGGTAAATTATACAAGATATTAGATGATGAAATGATATTACCATTTGATGTCTTTTATAGCCGAAGGTGGGTTTCCAAGGAGGTTTAGCCGGCCTATTACTCTGCCAACTGTGGCCTACGCACGTGCTCTGCTGGTAATTGGTGGATAGGTAGCGGCTGACAGTGACCAGGCGTGCTGTTCACTTTTCCTTTTCCACCAACTACAGGCTAGGCACATGGTATGGCAGGAGTTGGTGAGCAGGCGGCGGCTAATGGTCACAGTGCTGTGGCGTGTTGCCATGCTGCTGTCAGTGAGCTGTCGTATCGTTGGTCAGATCTTTTGTCCATACCTCGTCAGGTATCACACAAAAGATCCTCCATTATTATACGGACTGGCTCATTTAGGCGGGAGTTTTCCCCCTCCCGCCTTTATGCGGGAATGTTCCCGGCTTTGCTCATTCCTTCTTCAGGTGACTACTGAATTATTACGAGTCTGAGCCTTATGCGTGTAGCCATGCTGCGCGGGTGACCAGTCCCTAATGGCGGGTATCCGCACCTGCGGGAACAGGGGATACTTGGAAACCATAGGGAGGCATTTCCTGCGGGACCAGCTTGCGTACCGCATGTGAGATCGTCACAACTCTGAGCGTGGTGGGTCCTGCAGGTTTGGTAGGTCGCGGCGCAGACGTCCCTATGGTGAAGTCTGCGGGTTCAACTGCGCAGACGTCCGTTTAAGGAGTCTTGCGTGTTCAACTGCGCAGACGTCTCCTTTTAAGGAAGTCTTGCGGGTCCTAACCGCCTCTGCTGGGACATACCTCTTCATATTATTATTTTATTTTTATTTTTTGCAATTCTTATATATCTTGACATTTTTCTTTTATATTTTTTTTGAATGGCCAAATTTATTTTATTAAAAAGTGAAAAAACTCTAGAATACATTGGGACACTACGATGCAGTTTGTTTTTTCATAGATAAAATGTCTGCAGATAACATTCACAAACATTTATAGAAGAAGAGGTGGACTAAAATTATGCGTTATGGAAGAAGAATATTGTTTGTTTTTGAAGTACAAATCAATTTTCCAATGCAAAAATCAATATCAAAACATAACATAATCGGTTACATTACATGTAGGTAGAAAAGAGGTGGCAACGGTAAGGGTGGAGTGGAGGGGAGGGAGGCGACAGTTGTGGGGGGTAGAAGAGAGGGGGCGACGACTGTGGGGTTTCGGGGGGGGGGGGGGGGGTGATGGAGGAGAGGGGGCGATGGTGGGGTTGGAGGATATTGTGACTGCTTGAGGATGAAGTAGAGGAGAGGATCGATATATATTTTTGTTTAGGGTTTGGAAGTGTGAAGAAGATGTTAGAAGTGATAAGTTCATTTTACTTTTAGGATAAAAGGACGCAGAAATACTTTTTAATGAAATTTTTTTAAAAAAACAAACATAATGCAGACGTCTGCGCGTGGAGACAAAAGAGGTGGAGTAGAGATTTTAGAGAAAAACATACACCACCTACCCCATGATGTTTGGTCTACAAGAGTCGTATAGGTTTATACAGATCGTATACAGACAACTTTAAATGAGTGTTCTAAACGAGATGGACAACTACTATATTATTAGAATGATATATTCATTGATAAAAAATATATATAAAATGTTTGTTTTAATGACGTTTTAGGTATTGCCCTAAGTTCCTAACATGTTTTGACAAATGAAAGTAGAGCCTGAAAAAACAATCTTTTTTTATTTTATAAATTTGATAGATTTTATATATAACTTATTGCTATATGGTGATTTCACATTAAACTCAAAACTCAAATTGATAGCGGTTCAAGACGTCGTCTATAGCATTGAAGCATCGAGCATGAGATTAGATTTTCATACTTTATATTTATAACACTTGGTGACATGACTTACCATCCCATGTTGGATGTTTTGCACTACAATGAACATGTGTAAGTTCCCGAATAGAAAAAAACAAACTCCTTTACACTTTTCTTTTTTCCAAAAAGGACAATCCACACACACTTTAGTTTTACTCTTAGGCTATGTGTAGTAGGCTCCAACTTGGGGCGAAATCCGGCAAAACCAGGCGACAACACTGCCTCCCTAGCGATTTGTGGGGCGATAAGGGGGGAGGGGGGTTCAACTTCTTCTCGCCTGCTTCCCTTATAATTATATTATTATTATATACATGTGTGTGAGATATATATATATATATACATATATGTGGCTACAACACCATTATACCCTAAAAACAAAAACACACTCTTTGCTGACTGGGCGCCACATGACGCAAAACGCCCCAGTTTGTAGCCCCTCCACTACACATAGCCTTAAAACACACACGTCTAATTTCTTGACAATCACCGTACGTAAAGTCTTAAACCTCACCTCTTGAAATCTAACATCTTAATAATGCAATGACAAAGGCCCTTCGGTATTTACCTTTACTATTATTATATCTATATTATTATAGCTACAACTTCAGGCGATAAAGGGCAAGCCCCCCCACACCCACCCCACACCCCCACCCCCGTGAAATGTGTGGCGATAAGGGGGGCACATTTGTCACCGGAGGAGAAGGATAATAATAATAATTATTATTATTATTACTAAATAATAAAGTGACCGTTGAACGGTCATTTTTTTTAAAAAAGAAAGAAAATTTAAATAAAAAACTTAATATAAATACCAAATCAATTCAACCATTTTCACCATATCATACACAAACTCAAATATAAATACCAAACTAATTCAACTATTTTCACCATTTCATACTTCTTCACATTTTCATTTCATACTATCTCAAAATGGATTCCCCGGATTCCCCCGAACTCTTCCGAAATTTGGGATCAGGTAAATAAGGAGAGTTAGAGAATTTGTCAAATGTAACAACAAGCGTTGGAGGAGACAGAAGATGTCATAAGCGCAATGCGGGCCGACGACAATAAGATAGTGTCTGGCTCTACTAGCTCTTCGTTGCCACGTAGGCGATCGTATATCCTTCGGGATCGGTACGAAGTGAAAGATCGTTTGATGAAGGACTACTTCAACGACACACCTACATTTAACGACGCTACGTTTCAACTTCGTTTTCGGATTTCTAAGCGTTTATTTTTGCGCATCGTGTGAGATTTGGAGCGAGAGTATACATATTTTCAACAAAAACCCGACGCAAGAGGATATTTAGGATTCACCACCATCCAAAAGTGTATTTCGGCGCTACACATCCTCGCATACGACAACACGACCGACATCAACGACGGGTATTTAAAGATGGCTGAGAAAACGACGCGAGACTCATTGGAGAATTTTTGCATCGGTAAAATTTAAATTGTTTACATTAATTATTGTTTTTAATATAAATATTTTTTAATAATTTATTTGTATAGGAATAATACAATTATACGCTGGTCGTTATCTGAGGATTCCAACTTCAAACGACCTGATTCGCATATACAATGTACACGAAGGCAAACATTCTTTTCCTGGCATGATCGGGAGTATAGATTGCATGCATTGGGAGTGGGGCAACTGTCCAACCGCATGGCGAGGTCAATACACTCGTGGTGACCATGGAGTACAAACGGTTAGTCTTCAAACCATTTGTTCCCACGACCTCTGGTTTTGGTCGGCCTACTTCGGCTCCGTCGGGTCCAACAACGAGATAAACGTTATCAACGCGTCCACCGTGCTAAAGTATTACATCAGCCGTAGCATACCGGTCTCACCGTTTTATGTCAACAATACCTTCTATCTTCATAGATACTATTTAGGAGATGAGATATATCCAGAGTACTCGATCATCGTCAAAACATTTCAAGACCCGATCGAAGAAAAAAGAGAATAATTTAAGAAGAAAGAGTCCGCACTAAAGGATGTCGAGAGGTGTTTCGGGGTTCTAAAAAACGTTGGCATTATGTGAAAAACCCATGTCGTGTATGAACGATGGAAAAATGAGCGATGCCATGTATACGTGTATCGTATTGTATAATATGATTTTAGAAGATACTGGCAAAGCAATATGTCAACATTATATACCATGTGGCGTTCCAGAACAGTGCCCTGAACCAATCGCAGAGCAACGAACGCAAAACATTCACGAGCTCACATCAAGTAAGATACATAACCAACTTAAGGCGGATTTGGTTCAACACGTGTGGGATAATCGTCCTGTTGAAGTAGAAGACGAGGACGAAGACGATGAGGAGAACGAAGGTGAAGATGAAGACGAGGACGAGGACGAAGACAAAGATAACAAATAGATTAGTATTTTTATATGCATTTTTTATTTTAATTTTTGGTGTGTTTTATTTTGATTATAATTTATTTTTCTTATGGTTAGTTAGTTTAATAAACTTTAAAAACTTAAATGGTTCTTGTTTGTTTTGTTTAATTACAAAAATAAAATAATAAAAAATGGTGACGTGGCACTGGAGTGACTACAACACCATTACACCCCAAAAACAAATTCCTACCATTTGCTGACTGGGCGTCACGTGTCGCAATTCGCCTAATTTGTAGTTCCTCCACTACACATAGCCTAAGCGTCTTAACTATTCTCGTGGCAAGATGAACCAAGCCAAGGTCATCACTAAAAGAATCCACATCGCTAAAAAGCGGATGGGGACGTGGACGAATCACGTTGACAAGGCCCGAACACCCCTTTGGAGGAGTCATCCCCTTTTAGACTATCCACTATGACGCCCATTTATCACAACCGGTTGCAAGATGGCACAAAATGATAAAAAAAGCATTTTAATTAAATAATTAGAAATTCTTTTTTGTTCACAACCGGTTGCAACTTAGGTTGTTCCAACAATCCAACTTTGCAACCAAACTTTTATATCTAACTTGTTTTTTTCATGAAAATTACAACTTTTAACCTTTATAAAAAAATGTGACAACATGGTTTTATTTATAAAAAAATATTGAACATTTTGATATAAATTTGATAAAAAATGAAGCATATTTTTTAATAAAATATTGGTTTAGGTTGGATTGTGATAGTGAGTGAAATATTGGATTAGGTTGGATTGTACATGTGAAAGATAGAGAAATTGGATTTTTAATAAATAGTTGGGTTGGTTTGGTTTGTGATAGAGTATAGTCTTAGGTTGCGAGATGTTCGTCCGGATCTCCGGATAGAAAGTGGAGGGTGGTGGGCCCTCTCACACATGGAATGAGCAACTCTATACGTAGTGGTAACTAAATACATATAGGGTTTTTTGATACGTGACTTCTGAGCCAGCAATGACTAACTAGTTTTGCAAAAAGTGACGTAGTGATAAAACTTTCATGCAATCATTACTCAATTATTGTTATCTATTTTCTTTTCTATTTTTTAATAAAATAAAATTAAAAAAAACATTAAATAAATAAATATTACATTAAAATTATCGAGTCACATTATAATACTAAAATAACTAAAAGCATAAAAGGGTACTTAACACCGACATGTCGGGATCGATTGAGTGGGCTTGGTGGTGTTTGGGCTTCGATTGGGATTGTCGGTTTATTGGTTTGAATATTGGCTAAAACCGAACCTTGTCGGATTAAATGGATGCATAGTGGTTGGTTTTTTTTCCAAGAATGGGAAGAATATTTGTAAAGAATGAGATAGAGTTGCGTTTAAGTTTTGAGAAATGATTGTGTATAAATAAGGATTTGGTTAAATATAATAAACCCATATTTTTTTGCAAAGATACTGGGCCAACCCAATTGTTGTAATTTGTTTCAATGGGTGACTTGTAAAGCATTTGAAGTCTATGTGGATGAGGAAGACAGCCACGTGGAGGATAGAGAGAAATGAAGTTCGCAAAAGAATTTGTATTTATAATCTTCTCTTGTGAGATAAAATTAAGAGGAGAGAATATGTAACACCCACTGAAAATCCATACAAATGGGTCAATATTAGGTTATGTTAAATAACTCACCATTGACGCATAATCCGTCATGTAGTTTCGATGGTCAAGTCACTCTACGTTGTCTCAAGCATAGTTTTTTATGATGTGGGCATAGTTATTTTTGCACCAGAGAAGTTTTGTAAATAAATTTATAGCAACTGTACGTCTGTAACATTTAAACTAACAACCATTTATTATTATAGCTGATTAGCAGTGAACATTGACGAAGGCCTTTGATTCAACTCCGGTCTCGTGTCTTAAAGATGGAGACACGAAGAATTCTTCCTTTAATGACATTATCTATGACCGTTCCTCACTCGTTAGTCGTTAAACCTCCCAGATCAAGTATTAAGCCCTATACACTAGAGATGCATAAAAACTGGTTCCTTGACCAGACCCGAACCAGAACAGAAACCAATCCCAATACGAATTCTACACCAAGAACATAAGCGCACAAACACAAAGCATACACGATTTAATTAAGCTAAAGTAAACATTTGCAGATTGGAAATGAATGGATTTCGGTTTCTTGATAAACAAAGTTTTCAACAAACACAAAAAAATCAGCTGTTTGACTTTTGGCTTTCAAGAGTCAACTTGTAAGACAAACATTAAACCTTCCAGCTTCTTGCTCATCATATGTAACAAATAACTAGTCAATTTGATTATTAAAAGGTGCATATTGTTTTGCAAAAATCATAATTAGATAATATTCAATCCCAATAAACCTTCCTGCACCCGGAACAAAGGCACACAAACACTCTTCATACGCAATCCAATTAAGCCAAAATATAAATTACACAGATAACATATTTTAAAACACACATTCAAACACCTTAATAACGGAAAATTAAACAAACGTAATTGTCTTTTACAAAGAAGACAATGCTTCAATGTAACGATGACAAGTTGAGGTTTCATCATAAAAGTCATCCATTAAGGTATCATCATATAAGTCATCGTCGGTTAGACTATATAACTCATTAAAACTCTTGTCATGAACATTGTACCTCATCACCCTCCCCGGAGTTACCAGCACCAAGAATGTTTCTTTTTCTTCTTTACCTCTAATCACATCAACAATTCCCAAATCATAATCGAACATCTCCGGGAAACCCCGAAGCTCATTAAACCGTACTCGATACTTGACAAACCACCCCAAACGGTCCCTCAACATCTCGTACACATTCAGGTTCAATATTCTATCTTCGCAATTGGTTTTTGATATAAAATGTAGATGACCTCTCGATTAAGAAATAACACGGATGGAGGCTTTTTTTAATAACTCACCCAAGTTTGCCTTTACAACGGACGGAAACGTGGACGAGCATGGACATCACTAAAAAAGCAAACTCAACCAAAATTTCAAGATAAATAGCACGGGAACCAGTGGCGGACCGAGGATACGGTGACGTTACGGGTACGGGAAACGGCAAAAATTAAAAGTCCAATATACGGGTACGAAAAAAGAAATATAAAAAAATACAAATATATAATAAATAGCTATTTATAATTATTTTATAAATTTATAATGTCAGTTTTAAAACTTTATGTATAGATTTATAAGTTTAAGAACCAAATATAAACTAGTAAAGATAGAGGGGGGTTAATTGTTGAAATACACAAACTAATTTTACATTTTCTTATGTAAAAACAATCAAGTTGCAAGAACTGAATGTAAACTATTGAAAGAGAAACGGGTTAACAGTTAAAACACTTTAAACTTATTTAAACCCTAAAAGTAAAAAACAATACCCAACCGCCTTCTTCTTCTTCTTCCTGACTTCCGGCAACTATTTCCGGTAAAAATTGCAGGCATCGGCGTCGGATTTTCTGCCGGAAACTGTTATATGGTCGCTAGGAAACGATCCTGAAACTTCGAATAAGCCATACCCAAGCTCAGAGACGTATTACGATCTGCCCATGATTTTCATAAACGGCCGGGAAAGGTTTCGGCGTTGTTTCGCAGGCGTATCTGCCCCTGCACGTCCCCGGGACGGGGACTCCACATGCTTAGGCGTTTCTGTGCATCATAGTTTTCAAGCATGGACATCACTAAAAAACAGATGGAGACATGAACGAGCACATGAAAAAGTCGGATGGACGCCTCATTGGAGAGCTCGTCACCTTTTGGATTGCAAGGTGTTCGTCCTTAATATCAATTACATACTTATCCATTTCATTAAAATTAAATAACTAAATGACTATTTTACCTTTAATGACCTAATTAACAACTATTTACACATATTCCCATTCATGGCGGTGTTAAAAATATATCACTTTTCGAACTTAGAAATGTGAGACCTTAATTGGTTAAATATGTAATAAGAAACTTATAAATGTGATATATGTAAATATCCCTATATTAAATTTGATTAAATGAGAAAAAAAGTATATGAAATGTGTATCTTTGAACCACCGCTTGTATGCACGTTATTTCTTTTGAAAGCCCAATAAAAGAAGCTGTGATACAGCTTATTTCCTCTACAGAACATTTGAGCAAGAACAATAAGGATGCTGGTTTCTTGTCTAAGATTGTGGAATACTTCGAGCACGAAGAAGATGTTGTTTTACTAAATGCACGACCATCAAAGGTTCTGGAGAAGGGATGACCATAAGCACTCTTCATTTTCAGAAAACTGGGGATTTGCGACTGCATTTTATGACCGAAACCTATAGGTGGCGGTCAATCAGCAGAGAAGCCGGAAGTTGGAGATGAGTGCAAGTGTTTGACAGCCAACTTGAAGTTGCCATTGCTTAGGTGGCGGTCAACCATTCTAATTCTTCTTCTTATTCTTAGTGCAGTAGCAAGGTTATCATCCTGCTTCACTGCAACTATAACTGACCGCTCAACCGCCACGCCAACGCTCCACATATCCTATCCCACCTTATCCTCATCCTCCTCATTTTCTTTTCACATTTAAAAAGGAATCATCATCAACTAAAATTTTGAAGAAAATAGTTTGCCCGCCAGGTGTTTGACAAAACGCCTCAATGAAATAATCTTTGTTTTTGGTGTTTTGAGGAGGGGAGGGCAACGGGTGGTTGCTCTCCTCCTTCCTCTTTGGTTCGGGTGTTCATTCCTCAAACTCAACTCGAGTTTTGTTTTATTATTATTTTTCTTGGTGTGGTACTTGGCTACCAGGGTGTTTTGTGGGTCGGGGGTGGTATGACCGGGGCTATTGAGGAGGTTGTTTGGCCGTGTCCGTTTAGAGGCTTCCACTGTTGCCCGGATGGATTACCGGGGTCCAAGGGGGTTCGATTGGCCGCACATATTAAGCGGCTTCATTTGTCATCGGATGACAAGAAAGAGACCTTACGGGAGGCGATCTCGACAAATTTGGATTTGTTTATTTCGGTTGGTGAGGCTTTAAAGGTCTCGCGTAGGTGGATGTGTGGAGCGTGTATGGAGTCACATGCTCTCCGTCGGGGGTGCCATCATGATGTCGGGTCGGTCTGGTACAAGTGTGTCACGGGAGATGTGGAGGAATATATAGTGGGGATTGCGAAGCCACATGTTGGGAGGGAAGTTGTCGCGGTGGGAAGGGTGGAGGTGGATGTAGCTCTCCTTGAGCGTGTCTTCACTCTTCCTATTACGACTGTTAAAAACATTCCTCATAGTTGTCGTATGGCTTTTTCCCAAGCCTTAGTGGGTGCTCTGGGTAAGGTGGCGGCTATGCCAGAGTCTGTTGAGGCGTGGGTGAAACTGTTGTTGTTACCACGTTGCACCTTACGAGTTTTCAGACCTTCTAATCGTCAGCAACGCAGGTCTGGCAATAGAAAGTCTGAGCAATGCCGAATTATTCAACGGTCGCTATCCGCTTGGGGTGACCGTGACGGTTTCTTTGAGCTCCTTATATCGCTTTTTAACCAACCCCTAGGAGATGCCCCGGGTGGTGATGCGTTTGTACCCGAGTCTGACAACGCCGGGTTGGGCGCCAATGTTAAACAATGTTTGCGAAAAGTTGCGGACGGGCATTTCACTGCTGCGGTCAAGGTATTATGCTCTTCAAGGGTTGCACCTTTCGGTAAGGATACTTTGAACGCTTTGTTGTCTAAGCATCCCATCATGGCACCTCCGATTATGCCTGCTTTCTTGCTTTCTGAGTCTCCCCTTGTCGTGGACGTTGATAGTGTGCTTGGGTGCATTAAGTCTTTCCCTAAAGGGACTTCGTGTGGGCGGGACGGTTTGCGAGCCCAACACATTTTAGATGCGTTGTGCGGAGAGGGGTCTCCGATTGCGGATGGTTTGCTCAAGGCTATCTCTGCGGTGGTTAATTTATTTTTGGGGGGAAGGTGTCCTAAGGTGTTGGCAGAGTTTGTTGCGTCTGCCCCACTTACGCCGTTGCTTAAACCGGACAATGGGATTAGACCTATTGCCGTTGGGGCCATTTGGAGGCGGTTGGTCTCTAAGGTGGCTATGAGGGGTGTCGGGAAGGAGATGGTTAAATACCTCGGTGACTTTCAATTTGGGGTGGGAGTCCCCAGTGGGGCAGAGGCCGTGCTTCATAGCGCGAACAGGTTTCTAAATCAGTTTCATTCGGATGGGTCATTGGCTATGCTTACTGTTGATTTCTCCAATGCCTTCAACTTAGTTGATAGGACGACCCTTCTACATGAGGTTCGGAGTCGATGTCCTTCCATTTCTCTTTGGGTGGATTTTTTATTTGGGCAGTCGGCTAGGTTATATGTGGGTGATACTTTCATTAAATCCACCACTGGGGTTCAACAGGGGGACCCTCTTGGGCCTCTCCTTTTTGCCTTAGCTTTGCACCCACTTGTTCACCAAATCAGAGATCGGTGCAAGCTTCTCTTTCATGCTTGGTACTTGGATGATGGCACGATTATCGGGGATACTAGAGAGGTAGCCAAAGCATTAGATATTATCAGGTCTGAGGGGCCTCGTTTGGGTCTTGAATTAAACGTTAAGAAAACAGAGTTATTTTGGCCAACATGCAATGGGGTGAAGGCACAGGAGGGGTTGTTCCCTTGCGGGATTGGAAGGCCGGTGCTTGGCGTGAAACTCCTTGGTGGTGCTGTAAGCCAGGATGCGGGGTTTATCAGCAGTTTGGCTATGAAAAGGGCATCTAGCGCTGTGGAACTGATAAGCTGTCTCCCAAGACTTCGGGATCCTCAATGCGAGCTTCTTTTGCTTCGCTCATGTATGGGAGTCGCCAAGCTTTTGTTCGGTTTGAGAACATGCCAACCTATGTATGTGGGGGAAGCTGTTTCTATATTTGACAATGGTCTTCGGAGGGCGATTGAGGACATCGTGGTTTGTGGAGGTCCGTTCTTTGGGGATCTCCAATGGAGGTTGGCATCACTTCCGATCCGTTATGGGGGGTTGGGTCTCTGTTTTCGGCCGAGGATGTATCTACATATGCTTTTGTGGCTTCGAGAGCACAGTCGTGGTGTTTGCAAGACCATATTCTTCGGGGTTGTGATATTTATGGGTTGGACTCTGATTATGGGTGTGCGATGGATCGTTTACGTACTTCACTTCCAGATTTTGATCTTAGCGGGTTCTCTAATAAGGACACCGCCCCCCCTAAAGCCCAACTGTTGTGGCGAGTGCCTTATTTAGTGGAATCGTCAATAGTTTAGAAGTGAAGTTTGATCTATCCCCTCGCCAAAAGGCGGTGTTTGAATGCCTTCGGGCTCCTCGGGCTCAGGATTTTCTAACGGCCATCCCCATTGAAGGATTAGGCCAACGTATGTCGAGTTTGGAGTATCGGGCTATCCTTAAGTACCGGTTAATGATCCCTATGTTCCCGACGGATGAACCTTGCCCAATTTGTCGTAAGGTCTGTTTGGATTCTTTTGGTGACCATGCGGTGCATTGCAAAGAATTGCCTGGCTTTAAATACAGACATGATCTGGTTAGGGATGTTCTGTGTGATGTTCTTAAACGGGCATGGATTTCTGCTAAAAAGGAGGCCCCTGTTAACTTTCTCACGGATCCTATTGAAGGGAGGTCTACTTTACGACCAGCTGATATTCTTGTGTTCGGGTGGGCAGGGGGAAACACGCCTGTGTGGATCTTACAGGAGTGTCTCCTCTTGTTGGGCTCAGGGACCGTGGGTTTGTTGTGGGTCAGGCTGCGTTGAAGGCTGAATCGGGCAAAGTTGTTAAACACGAGAAAGCTTGTTTAGATAATCAACATGTCTTTCTACCATTTGCCTTTGATACATTTGGTTTTCTGGCTCCAGAGGCTGTGAAATTTTTGAGTAGGGTTCAGCGCGTCGTACACGGAACCTCTTCAGCTTCTAGGTCCCAAAGCTTCGTTTTTAGCAGGATTGGCTTTGCTGTTCAAAAGGGGGTTGCGGCGCAGCTTGTTGCCCGTTTGCCTGCCACTTTATTGTAATCGTTTTATAGTAAATTATATAAAACCGAAAAAGAACGCAAAAAAAAAAAAAATAAAATAAAATAAAAGAAGAAAAAAGAACAACTTACAAGAAGAGACCCAAAGTACAGATAAACAAAGAAAATAAACAGGCCGAAGGTCCAAACACAAAGTTACATTGAAAATTTTAATAAAATTAAACTTGCACTATTTCTCTCACTCAAACGAAGATCTTTTTTTTTTCGCTCGGTGACTTTTACAGTTAAGTTATCTCACTGCGCGAACACGCCGCGCCCCGCCACCCCACTCAGGCCAACTATGTTGACATGATCGGGATCCACGCTGGCATCCGAGTTTGGCTTGGCAATCTCGGTAAAACCCAGTTGGGTCATCCATCATGTTCCTGGCCATTGGGGCAAGCCCCGAAGATCTTTTGATCGGACTTTTCACCCAAAAAAATGAAGTTATTTTGATTTTGTTAATCACCTCGTGTGAACAACATATACATACATATTTACATTCATAATCAATCCCTATCTATCGTTTCAAAATATATTATAACGATACCAAGACATTAACCAACTAATTCCAATGAATTTATCAAGAAAAAAAAAAAGATTTCGTACATACGTGTCACTATACAAGACTCCAACCACGTTAGCCCCCCTTCCACTTTGGTACATTTTTTCACCTAAACCCTATTATTATTATTAACACTTTGTTCGTTGTCGCCACCATGCACCTAATAAATAAAACATATCCTATGTTTCTACTTAAATCTTTATCAACTTAAACTTCATTCAAAAAACAAGAAAAATGAAGGTATTCAATGGTTACTATTCATTATATATCTACATGTTATTAATTATATATATCTACATGTTATTAATTATATATCATATAACTAAATACTTCATTTTGCATTTGGCATTTTACATTTTACATTTTACATTTTGCTTTTTTTTTTGGTTAACTTGTAGATCTTCGGTTGGGTTCATCGTCAATTTGTTCATAAAGGTGCTAAGAAGGATATCGATAATTATGACCAGGTAGTACTACTTGAAAATGAAGGATTTTCCGGTGCATGTGATGCCTGGAAAGAAGGTATACTCACCATTGGCACGTTGGGGCACGATCTTTTTCAAGATCTTAAGCCGAAAGAAGACACATTTGTGTGTAATCAAGTGTTGTTCGTTGACGATGATGATGATCATGATGAAGAAATGGAATCTCCATTGGTGCAAAAACCATCTTCTAATCATGGACTTGATCATCAAGAAGATCATGTTGCTAAAGCTAACAAGCATCAAGAAGATGAAGTTGTTGTGAAAGATGCAACTAATATCATGAAGAGTGGAAAGCGAACAACCCTTGCTGACTTGTTTCGGGCAGATTCTGAAAGTGACTTATTCAAGAATGACGAGCTAGTTAATGATCGTATGATCAAAGTTTCGTATCACAGTAATAGTAGCAGTAATAGCAATAGTAATAACGACAATGAGTCCATGAAGAGTTTCTTGATCACAAAGACAAAGAAGAAACTCGGAAAAGATGGTTTAGCTCAACCGTTCAGGAAAACAAAACAAGTGAGTTTCTTATTTGAACACTATAAGATGCACATACCTATCGTGTTCGAGTTAAGGATCTTAATTTGTTTATAATCACGTTATTGTATTACCCTCAAGAGAAACGCTTAATCATGTACCTCTCATTTCATCCATAATTATTACGCCCAAAACTCGTTATTATTTGAGACGGTGTATTCTTGTATACCCTAACATCTTGTGCATAAATAAAACAATATGAGACTTCTCTAAGGTGTCATGTCTTGTTACTAATTTCTTTTAATGTGGGTTTATGCTATTTATGTTTACAGTTGATGAGAAAGATATTGAGGAAGAAGATCCATCCAGATATTGGGAATCAAAAGAAAGGGAGTCCATCCGTCGTCAGTCAAGAAATAGATGCTTGATGAATGGGACTTCAAAACTCATGGTATTATAGATCTAAGCAGTTAATGCGGAAAAATATCGGATATCGGTCAATGACCGATATTTGAGATATCGGTTATCGCGGTGGTATATCGGTAAAATATTGGTAATTTTAATATCATGATAAATTCATATATATAACAATTTAACACTAATAATTCAGTATACTCTCCGATTGTTAACAAATTAACCTTTTGCAACTAGCAAAGCACTAACAATGTTAGCAAGTAGGAGGTTAGGAACTAATTAAGACTTTAAAACACCAGCATTGAACATTAAAGATTGATAATTAAGACTTAAAACACTAATATCGGTTAATGTCGCCGCTATTTTATCAAGGGACCGATAACCGATATATCAGTGCTATATCAACAATATTGACTACATAGTTATAGATAAATATTGATCACCTCACATGATTATGTAAATGTTGTGGCCTAACTTATGTTTTCTATGTTTTGACTCAGAAATTTTAATAATGGGCGCAATCGAGGAGTACGTGATTACTTGCCCTGCATTTGCTATAATTTGTTAATTGTCTGTACGCTTAATATATTTTTGAAGTTGAACAATGTAAGTCATGTTATGTACCCATGTTATTAGCTTCTCGATTTGTATTAGTTTTGATCAATGAAACGATCTAGTGCATCTTTGTATAATTGTATTACATTTGGTTTAGTACGTTATCCTCTCTTGTTAACAAGGAAGCTTATTTTGTTACTATATGGGCTATGGACAACCTCATTCCTAAACTTTTTTGGATGGCTGAAACGAATTTTAAGAGCATCCATATCAACAAACTCATGCAAATCGTCACATCATTGTCATCTCATATTTCAAACTTTTTTCAAAAATCTCACTTTCCTTTCACAACAACAAACATTTACAACCCTATTAAAAAATATAAAATATGTATGCATATATGTATATTATATGATATGTGTGTATGAGAGAGAGGGGGGGACCCACACTTTAAGTTTGCTACAAGGTTGCAATGGACGTGAAGTTTGTTTTCTTTCAAGTTTGTAAGATGTCACATGGAATTGGATCTTGAGGAGTTTAGACCATTGTGGTTGATACATATTTCGCAACATTTTTTTTTCGTTGACCTAAGATATTGTAAAGTTTAACTAACAACTCTAAGTTATGCAAAGAGGCATGAATATGGAATTGAGTTGTTTCACAAGATGAGAAGTGAAGTTAGTATGATTTTATATAATGCAACATTTTAAAAATCTTTTTTATATTTGATTTTTCTAAGTAAGATTTGATAACGGGTAATAAATTGCTTGACTCATATATGTATTATGAGTGATGAGAGAGCACATAACTACATAAATGTCCAATCAGCAGAGAGTCGCTCACTTACCATGTGTTATATCTATTAAGTAACGAGTGGTATGCGATTTTTTAGAAAATAAAACAATTAAAAGTTAAATGGCTACTTATAGAAGAAAATTGATAACTCATTAGTGCAAGCATACTCAAATAACGCCTACTTGCATACCCCCGCAAAGACGACATGACATAATGCATCACCCCCCCCCCCCCCCAAGTCCCCCACCATCACTTCTAGAGCTGTTCAAACTGCTCGCTCGACAATTGCTTGAAAAATGCTCGTTTGATTTCGGCTTGGTTTGGAAATGAGTCGTTCTGATCGGTTTAGTTTGAAAGCAAGCCAAGTATGAGCAATGCCTTGTTCGGTTCAGTTCGGTTTGTTTTGCTCGAATTATTTTTTATTTATTAATTTTGTATATTTTTATGTATATGTATAAAAATATACTGTTTTTTAAATTTATAGTTCAAATTTAAGTTATAGCTGCTTGTTTTATATATGTTTTCTTGTTAATTTTAAGTTTTAGACACTTTAGAGTTGGAAGTTTATACATTTTAGAGTCGAAAGTCTTGAATTAATGATATTTTGAAGCTTTAGAAATTTAAAGTTGAAAACTTTGTACGAAACCATACAAAATCAAGCCGAACCAAGCCGCTCAGTTTCAAACCAAACGAATTTCAAGCAAAAAAATATCACCCGTTTATTTAAATTCAACCCGCTCAGTTTAACTTGCTTTCAAACCAAACCAATGAGCAAGATTGTGTTTGATTAAGCTCGATTCGTAAACAACCCAGAGTCCCTAACCACTCCCTTGATTTTTAACGAATATATAATCCCGTATTTTTCTTTATTTTTTTTTTAAATTTTATTTTTATAGATTTCAATATTATTTTTCTGAATTTTAAAATGCAATATACCTGAACCTCCACAAGACCACAACAATCAAGCCCACCACCAATCTTTGCTTCTCCGACCGCCGGAGCTCCAATTTATTCCGGCAAAAACGACTTTGTGATCTTCTTATTGTATTACAATTACAAGCCCTAATTTCTACTATCAAGTGAGTACTCATGTTTTTTAGGGTTTTTATAATCGATCTGATTGCATTAAAATTGGTCATTTTTCTCACATCTGCACCGAATTCAGTAAGGTTTACAGCACGTCGTGTATTATTAAGTTATTATTTTGGTTTTAATATAGCCTTAGCTTTATTGTATCAGCTTTAATAGTTTATGTGTGATGTTTCACCTGTGGACATATAATTAGCAGGCTGCAATTATAGAAAATAGGGTTTAACACTTGCAATGTTAGAACAATAAAGTTACAAAATGGTTTTGAATGCTATGTTGCTTAATCATCTAATCTAGGATTGGAAATGGGTCGAGTCGAGCGGGTTATTTTGGTAATTGGTTTGGGTTGGGACTGGTTTCGGGTCAAAACAGGTTGGTATAACATTTGTTTTTTATAAACTATAGTAAACTTCAGCTTTACTTTTTGTTTTCGACATCGGTTACGTGTGTTCTGACATTGGGTACGCACTTTCTGGTGCGGGTTTCGCATACCGCGCCTGGGAAAAGCGCGTCCGGTGGCACGTAACACGAGTAAACCTGCCTCGGCACGAGTTAAATCCAGCGTTCCACACGAGTAACCGGCGTTGATTACGCACCCGGAATTGGTTATGCGTGTTTAATTCCAGTTACGTGCACGTCGTTCCTTACGCGTATTTAAATGCCATTTAAGCGCATTCTGAAGCCGGTTATGTGTACCAGATTGGGAAACGCACGTTTGGCGTTACTTAACACACGTAATCCAGCTTCTAACTCAAAGGCGGTTACACCCAACGTGTAACTGGCTCCGCATGACTAACCAAAGCCGGTTATGCGTGACGTCGGTTACACATGTTTAATGTCGGTTACGCGTGTTTCAGTGCCATGTCACACGTTTAGGTGCCACTCACGGGTGCGGCGTTGGTTACACGTGTTGAGCTTCTGTTATGTGTGCTAAGGTGTCCTATAGTATGGTTATCTTTATCATAGTTCATAGTTATACGTTAGTGTCATTGTTTCTTAATCAATGTGTTACTTCTACTTAATGTTAGGTGTCTTTCAAGAACACATCTTGTTGAAGATTAATGGACCGACAGGGCCATGATTATGCTGCAGCCGCTGCTGCCGCCATGGCATTTGCACAGCAACAGCAACAAGCCGCCAACATTCAGCAGCAGCAGCAGCAGCCGCCACCGCCTTACGGTTATCACCCACAACATCAACAATTCCTACCTTCAGTTCGCGGCCCTCCTTATCTACCGCCTCACCCACAAATCCAACAATTTCCCCGACACCCCCTCATGCAACCGCCACAAATCCACCCTCACCCTGCCCCCCATCTCCACCTTCTCCACCAACAACCACCACCATCTTTCCCGCCACATATTCCACCTCAATTCCATAACCCAAACGATGCACCACCACCACCTGCCGCCCCTCCATCCGACCCTGACCAACAAAAATGCATTGATAAACTTGTTGAGTACGCTGTCAAAAACGGGCCCGAGTTTGAAGCCATGATCCGGGAGAAACAGAAAGATAATCCCGCTTATAGTTTCTTGTTTGGCGGCGATGGCCATGGTTACTACCGCTACAAACTCTGGTTAGCCACCCGCCCACCTGGCGCCATGTTTAACCAACCGCCTTTCCCTTCGCCATCCGTTAACATGATGCACACTTCTAATCCTGTTATCTACAACTCCCCACATTTACCCCCGGGTCCTGGTGCACATCAACTGCCTCAACACCAGTATCCGCCATATTATGATCAACAGCAGCAGCAGCATCAACATTCTCAGCCTTTTGGTCATGGTCGGCCCGAGTTTGACCAGTCTTCTAGACCTTTCAAAGGTCTCTCTGGCCCACTTCCGGCTGACGTGGCTGCAGAAATGAATAATGTGGTCAACAGTCTCACAGGCACCAAAGAGTCCATTAAAGGTGCCAAAATGTGGTTCATGCAGAGATCACCATTTGCACCTGCTTTAGCAGAGGCACTTAGAGACAGAGTGTTTTCACTTGATGACCCTGAAAGACAGTTGCATATTATTTACCTTGCTAATGACATCCTATTTGACAGGTATTATCAATAATTTTACTATTTATTATTAGTTATGAACTTTTGTTGATTCTTGATACTTAACTGCAGCTTGCAAAGACGTGCGAATCCACATGAGATTGACAACGAGGCGCTTGCATTCAGGCATGTTTTAGGGTCCATGCTTGCAAGAATTTACCACAACCCGATAAACAAAGACGAAAATCAATCACGGTTGCAAAAAATTGTACAATTTTGGGCATCAAAAGAAATTTATGATCCTGATACTATACGCACACTCGAGAATGAGATGCTGAATGGCCCACTAAACAAGGCTGACTCGTCTACCATCCCAGGTAAAGTCAAAATCAAAGTCAAACAAACATGTACAGCAGTTATGTTACTTTGTTATTTACTTTGCTATTTTGTTCAGGACAAAATGTTGTGCATTGGCAGCCTGATAAACATGATTATCATGATACACAAGTGCCACCTGTATTACCACCATCTATCCCACCTGGCGGTTATGGAGGTCCTGTTCAACTGCCAACTCAGCCTCATGTCCTGCCACCGCCAGCTGCCACTGAAAAAGTATCGCCTTACCCTTTATTCCCACCAGGTTTGATTCCCGGAATGGTTAGAAAGATGCAAATCGGTAGTGGTGTACCGTACTCTCCAATGAGCCCGTTAGATATCCCGACAGTTATACCCCCGTCTACAATAACCCCATCTGAAATTCTGGAAAAAGTTTCAAAATTTTTTAAGGAAATTGGTGAACCGAACCCATCTGAGGGGCCCATGCGGGCTGATGGTAGTGATGATGAAGACGAATATGAACGAGAGCCTGTGGTTCGTAAAGGCGGTGCGTGTATACCTCCGCCGGCTAATTTACAGGTGGACCCGGAGACTGGGATGTTTGCAGATGGAAGTGTAGAGAAGAAGCCTGGTTCAAGTGGGTCCGGTCGGTTGGGGCTCGGGGCGACGGCTAACCCGAATGAAGTGAGTCAGTATGATGACGTTTACAGTTCGTATAGGAAACAGAGGAGCACGAATTATCATTCGTCCATGAGTGCTAGAGCTGCTACTAGGTGAGGTTCGTATGTTTGGGTTTTTTATGTCAAGATAATGAAGTTATTGCGATTGGATTAATGTGAAATTGCTAAACTCAGATTTCAATTTTGCTAGTGGTGTCGAGGATTACGTTGTTGTGTTTAGTTTGTTTCCATTTTATTGGGTATAAAAAGAATTGTATGGGTCTTAGTTAGGGTTGTGAATGGCTTCTAATTTACTTTTACTAACCACGCGTACCAGGACTTGAACCCTTGACCTCTCAGACAAAGGGTAGACATCTAATCGCCACGATGTCCATGGGGGACCTCGCTTTAATTTATTGATAATAGTAATCCCCGATTGTTAATTAACGAATTAATTAAATTGGGAAGAGGGGGGGGGGGGGTTGCATATTGTCATCTTGTGAACGAACTCGATTATTGTTTTTATTTAAAATCAATTAATGGTAACACAGTTGATAAATATATATAGAACCTTGTAGGTAAGGTTTTTACTACTATATGAACCTGCTACTTGCCCCAGATATTGGTGCTTCGACAGGTGGGAATACAGGTGGCATTCCTGGACTGTTAACCTCACATTCGGGTAAAGAATTCGGATACCGAACCCTATCATCACAATATGAATATGTCATACACCATCCTCTAAACCACTTCATTGTAAGTCTTTCATCTGAAGAAAGTTCACCACTAGGAATATCAATATTGCACTCAGCTAACGTTGACCCAGACTGGTCAATACGACACCCGTTTATGACAAAAGAATAATCCATAACAAACGGGCCACGTTGCAAATCGACCCTATACTCGCCTTTGTGTGTAGCCCAGGCTGACCCGTCCCAAATGGTGCCATACAAATACATAGGCTTGGATGGAAACTCACTACCCATACCTTCAACATTCTCCACTTCCCTTATGGGCCATTCATCCACATAAAAACGACCCGACCCGAATTCCACAGAATACTATAGTTGTGAAAGTCTTTAGAATGGTCAAATGGTAACGTGTATCTTTCTTCTCTCCCTTTATTAATGCTTCCATTACCATAAACATTGGTTTGAAGAACCCACTTTTCACCATCAATATGTCCAAGAAACTCAAAATCAATCTCGTCCCGCTTCGGTTCATTGTTTTGAAGATAGAAAGTAGCAACAACACCGGCCGAGTAGCTATTGTTTGGTAGCTTGATAAAGGAAGTGAACAAGCCATGATTGTATGTGTATCGTGAAATAAAACCCGACCAGTGTGTTGACCTCTGGTCCATGGAGATTTGAACATATTTACCATCATTGGATAGTATGACATTTTGGTTACCATAGAGTGGGGAGAAAGCTTCGTTAAAGGGGACGATCGAGAGATTGAGTGAGATAGAAGGTTTGAAGGTTGTGATGGTGCAAAGAATTATAAGTTGTAGATAAGTAGAAGACAACATATTGATCTATATTGTGTTACAAATGACAATGAATCTCATAAATGATGATTGTGTATGTATATAGCAAGTTGTGTATACATTTATGAATATTAATGGTGTGTTATTAAGGAAATGAGTAATAAGTTTAACAAGGAAAGTAAGGATATAGAATGGGAATATGAACGGGAACAAAAGACATACAAATATGCAAGGATGCATGCTCTCCATGAATTTCAACAACCTGTCATTCACTATAATATTTCACATCCATTACTCGAATAACCGACTTATTAACGAATCATATGTTTAAATCCATCCGTTTGTAAACACATTTACATGTTTTTATTTTACCGATTCGCTCATTCACTACATATTAGTCTAGCGGTATTGTGATGGGTTTTTAGGTCTTTAAAATTTCGTTAAAAAAGGTAACATCTAAACAACACCAACTACGCATTTGCAAAGTTTTAAAAACACCACTTTTGTAAAGGGAAAACACCGTACCACTGGTCGACTTTATTTGTGAACTCATTTGCATAACCACTTTAGAAAAGACGTTAGATTTATAACTCTTTTCCACTAATATTTACGTATATAATTGAGCCATATTATTCATAATGCTTGTTAAATAATCATGAATTGTAGCTTATTCTTTGACAAATGTTAAATCCAATACACAAAATCAGAGAGATTGAGTACAAGAGACTAACAAGACACAATTCAGATAAGCAGTGTGCCAGTGAATAATGATCAAAGATCTATTCCGGACATCTGTGAGCCGGATGAGACGAAAATAAATGACACAATTAGTGTTAGCCCACGAAAAAAATAAAATTGAACAATGACACTCGTCACCCTCGTTGGTAATGCGTAGCTAAAGTTATTCGTGGCTAATGCAATGTACATACATTATTGTGTAGACGGATATGACAGTATAAAGAGGAAAAAGGCATTCCACTGCACATCTTTCTCCCAACACCAATCCATCATTTCTTCATAACACGATCAATTTTCATGTTTAGATTATGAATAAAAGATCGTTATAAACTTATAATTAACTTTGTGCCACAATCATCAAGATATTAGATGTAAGAGAACCATACAGCCTTTTGGAGTCTAGAACTGGTTCAATAGTCTTAAGAATTCTAGCTATATATAACAGGTTCAAATAACAATCTCAATACTACTTCCTACACCAAAAACAAAGGCGCAAAACACAAACTAACACGCACTACTTTAATAAACCAGAAGTTTACCAATATATTAAAATAAATTCAAGCACATTGATAAAAAAAAAACATAAACAAACCCAATTGTCTTTTAGAACGAAGACAAGGTTTCAATGTATCGATGAAAAGGTTTATAAAATGGGTATGTGAAAACTCTTGGTTTCAAACCATCTATCTGTTTGAAACTCTTGTCATGAACATTGTACGTTATCATCTTATTGGAACTCAACATCACCAAGAATGTTTCTTCTTCTTTTTTACCTCTAACCACATCAACAACTTCAAAATCATAACTGTAATTATTGACCGTATTTGGGGAAGCACCACTTACAAACTCATCAAGCTGTAACTCATATTTGACAAACCACCCCGAATAATCTGTCAACATCTCGTACATATTCAAGTACAAAATATCTTCATCGTAATCCATGTATGATATCAAATGCAGATGACCTCTCGATTCCCCAAAATACATTATGTTTCTTTCATAAGACATCAACTCCACCGGTAAGGGCAGCATTTGCAATTGTTCAGCGTCTAATCGGAAGCATACAAACTTACTGCCACTACTATAATCGGAAGCCCAATAAACAGCTCCATTATAGTAAACCGGAGAGTCAAATATGGATATAGGCGCAGAGAATGATTCGATACAAATATTCCATTTCCTTGTTTGAAACGAGTAAACTTGAATCTGAAACGAGTCATGTTCAGGCTCTAAAGAACAAATACAAACAACCTTGTAGTGCACACAATCTGTTTGATGAAATGCCAGAGCCATAGAACGGATGTTTTCCGGGGAGAGATCAGATGGGATGAATGCGAGTTGCTTGGTGGTGGGATTGAATACATAATATTCACTCACACCAGGCAGAACAAAGTAATAAACCGTTACAAGATTGCTTGATAGTGGCATCGGAACGATTAAAGTAGAAATCGAGACAACGGAATGGAGGAGGGCTTGGGTTTTCAACATCAAAGGGAACATAAAAATCAAGGTCACCAAAAAGACCAAGAGGAGATTTAGAAAGTTTAATATTATCATACCGGTGGGTTAAATGACTGTTACTCAAAAGCAATCGCCAGTGTTTAGATACGGATTTGAAACGAAGGATGGAGGTAACCGGGAGACGGATAAGGATCTCGGTTAAAAGGTCGTCGTTGGAACCGACAATTAGTGTTCCAGATTGAGTCGATTGAAGATCCAAATCCTCCATGGAAGCTTGGATCTTAAGGTTTTGGATATGGATCTCGTGTTCCCCATATTTTGAGAGAGAGAGAGGATCGAGTAATGTTGTTTTCTTTTTATGAGTAATTTGTTTTTATCTCCGTATTATATTTTATATTACTCGTAATGTTTATATATTTTTTTGGGTTTAATTTTATTTATTGTAGTGAAATTTATAATATACTTTGATGATAAAAAGGTTTCACAAATAGTTAAGATGTTATAACCCGGTTTAAAAGTTATTTAGGTTTGGTAAGACTCAAGACCCGCTTATTTTTTTTACTATAAAATTGTTTCTTAATTATAAATAATATTTAAAAAAAATCATATAATAATTTTTTGTATATCCTATTTTATAGGATTTTCACATCAATAATTTAGTAAGAATAATTTTTAATTTAATGAGATGTTATAACCCGTTTAAAGAATATATGAGTTTGGTAAGACCCATACCCGTGAATTCTGGTCAAATGCATGAGAAACCTCCATTTAAAAATTAAGCAAATCTGATGACTCCAAAAGAAGGAAGCGCGACCACATCGCGACACGTAAGATTTTATGTTTTCGTTTATATATATTACTAGTTTTTATCCCCCGTATTACGGGGGTTGTTTTATATTGTTTGTTTTAATATTTGTTTATTTTTTGAATTTATATTTTTTTATTGTATCAAAGTTAATAATATACTTATGGTTTGATGATAAATTGTTTCACATGAGATGTTATAACCCGGTTTAAAAGCCATATGCTTTTGATGAGACCCAAGACCCGTTTATTTTTTTTACTATAAAATTGTTTTTTTTAATTATAAATAATATTTATGAAAGTTAATAATATACCTATGGTTTGATGGGACCCAAGACCCGTTTATTTTTTACTATAAAATTGATTTTTTAATTTAAATAATATATATATCTTTTTTAAAATAAATAAGATATTAATTTTTAGTATATCCTATTTTATAGGATTTCTACATCAATAATTTGGTGGGAATAATTTTTTATTTAATGAGATGTTATAACCCGTTTAAGGAATATTTGGGTTTGGTAAGATCCATACCCATGAATTCGGGTCAAATGCATGAGAAGCCTCCATTTAAAAATCAAACAAATCTGATTACTCCAAAAGAAGGAAGAGCGACCACATCGCGACACGTAAGATTTTTATGTTTTCGTTTGTATATATTATATATATAATTTATTGTATTCTTTCAAACTGTTTTTAATACTTTGTTTTATTATTATTACGACGTTACACCATTTCAAACTTAACAGCTAAGTAGTTAATGTGGAAAAATATCGGATATCAGTCAAGGACGAATATCCGAGATATCGGTTATCTCTGTGAGATAACGGTGGGATATCAGTAATTTTAATAACATGTAATATACATATATATATATATAGCAAATTAACAATAATAATTCAGTATAGTCTCCTACCATAAACAAATTAACATTTTACAAATTGCAAAACACTAACAATCGTAGCAAGTAAAAACTGATTAAGACTTAAAACACAAATATTAAACACTAAAAGTTGATAATTAAGACTTAATATACTGATATGGGGAATATCGGTCAAATATTAGTCCAATATCGGTCCATATCTTTAATGTTATCAGTACCGACATTCTGAGTTATATATCACCAAAGGACCAATAAATGATATATCACTAATATATCGGTGATATATCAGCGATATCGACTGCATAGCTTAACAGTAGTAGAAGAGAGCCAAGAGGCGCAAACGACCAAGTTATATATAGAAATTTGAAACGAGCTGAAACCAAGCCTTAAATAAAAGCTCACTTAGTTATTGAGCTCGAGCGTGAGCCTTGTTTGTTTATTTTTAAGTTTTACCCCATGTAAACTTCTATGTATTAAGTTAACACTTCGCAGTCGAAATTTGAGTCGTTTAAGGTACTTAACTTGCTCGAGCCAAAGTTAATATATTTTGAAGTGTTTCCCAATATATACAAAAGCAATATAAAGTGTATATAAACTAATTAGTAATTAATAAGCGAGCCGAGCCTAAGCTTGAAAAAACAACTCAAGAGCTGAGCGAGATTGAGCTCGAGCCCTCATAAATCAAAACATGCCGAGCTTGAGCCCAGTTGAGCTCAGCCTCGGCTCAACTCATTTACACCCGTAAGTAGCATGCAGGAAAATGAATTGTTTGTGCTGATACTTTAAGTTTGATATCATTTATAGTGTTTGGTAGGGATGTAATATACCCACCTATTAGTCTAGCCGTATGACTATAGTGCTTGCCTTAAATGTGATTGTTAGTTTAAATTCTTAGAAATGCAAGATAACTGGAAATGTAGGTGTTAAAAATGAAACAATTAAATAACATCCAACATTACATTGTAGAAGTTTTGAACCCACCCCACTTTTGTGGGTTTAAAAGGACCTATAAAAGTATTGATTTCTATTAATACCCTCTCTTTTTCTGGATTTTTTTCCGGGCACCCTTCCTTTTGGGAGAAAGTCGTATAGCCCTATACACGGTATATAGAGGAGTTTCCTCAAAAAATGGGCATTTAATTAAAGTTATATGTCGCATATAGCCATATAAACACGATTATAATGACACACACGTGCCACCCGTATTACCACCCATCAATCTGTCCTGGTAATTATGGCGGGCACGTTCAACTGCCAACTCAGCCTCATGTTCTTCCAACGCCAGCTGTCACCGAGAAAATATCACCCTACCTTTTATTTCCACTCAGTTTGATTTCGTGAATGGTTAGAAAAATGCAAATCGGTAGTAGAGTACCATACAACATTGAGGAATCATTGCAATGAAGTAATGAACATATCAATCCATCAGGCGTAGATAAATCATAATACCACAAGCTCTAGTGAAATATATTAAATCAAAATTTACAACTTTTCACGAGAAAAACATTTTTCGCATTCCAATCAAATTCATTGTTTAAATTATATGAATAAGTAACCACCTTCTCGCTTCCACGCTGGTCGCGTACACCGTGGCATGGGTGTGCTAGCGGGGGCGTTAACTAGCGCATTGGATTCGACCGTTTGGAAGGGGTGCTCTTTGGTCAAATATGATCGTTTGAAATTTAAAAAACAAAAACAAAAACAAAAATCAAACTATAGAAAAAAGATGTTATAAACTATGAAAAAGAAGCTTGCATTAAATGTTATGATATGGGTTTTTCTAGTGGGCCTTAGTTTTAACTGCCACTAGTACATAAAAAATGTTATAAACTATTCTATGGATGTATTGTTTTATAAAGGTGTATTGGTTTTTATTAATTACTATCGATCCTAACTAATAAGTTGATTGTTGATGGTTCAATATTTTAACGTATATGTTTCTAACGTTCTGTGACTAACAGAATCCTAACGTTGTTACTTGCAGTTTGTCGAAAAACGCTTTTGGCTGAAAAGTCACATTTTTGCCGGAAAATTCAGCGTTAACACCACCACCACCACCAACTGACTCACCACCAACCAACCACCACCACCAATTGAGCATCACCAACTAATTCCAACAATGGTTCCACTAGTACATAAAAAATGTTATAAACTATTCTATGGATGTATTGTTTTATAAAGGTGTATTGGTTTTTATTAATTACTATCGATCCTAACTAATAAGTTGATTGTTGATGGTTCAATATTTTAACGTATATGTTTCTAACGTTCTGTGACTAACAGAATCCTAACGTTGTTACTTGCAGTTTGTCGAAAAAACGCTTTTGGCTGAAAAGTCACATTTTTGCCGGAAAATTCAGCGTTAACACCACCACCACCAACTGACTCACCACCAACCAACCACCACCAATTGAGCATCACCAACTAATTCCAACAATGGTTCCAGGGTTCTGACGACCTTAATAATTTGGAGTTTTTACTAAAAAATAGTTCATAAAGATCCGATCTAAGGTTACAAAGATATTTGGGATGAACATGTTGAGTTTTCCGGAAAAAAGTGAGTGTTCTGGCCAAAAACGTTTTTCCGGCGACCGACAACTAACAAAGTTACACTTCTGTTAGCCGCAGACCGTTGGGAACAAATATGATCAAATGTGGAATCGTTATCAGCCAATTCGTTAGTTGAGACTGACATCAACCAAATGATGATAGTTGAAAATAATAAAATCAATACAACTTTTATAAATTAAAATCTGAGTTTTTTTTATTTTTATTTTTTTTATTTCCCGACCCAATTTTAATGTAATTCGCCTAATTGATAGAAACTATTTCATGGCATTTGATTTGTAATATATTTACTTTAATGTATTTTTTCTATTAATATTAATTTACAATTATAAAACAAAAAAAAAAACTAAAAAGTCATCAAATCCCACACTCATCTAAACCACAATAGGCTTATGTGATTGCAACATGGATTTTATCAAACGTACGGTAACATAATATCAGAGGATGAATGCTTCAACAACAACCGATAGTCTTATGATTACCTTTTTCCCACAATCATCAAGATATTAAATACATATTCTACCACAACCTTTGTCAAATAAAACAAAATAATATCTGAACATAGATGAGAAATCTATTGTTTGACTTTCAAGAGTCAAGCATTTAAAACTTTCAAGAGTCAAACGTAACCATGAAGTCTTTCAGCTTCTTGCTATCCTATGAGCAATTTAGGTTTGTCAATTCACTACTAGAAAAAGATACGTTTTTCTACAACTGAATTCGTAGGAAATTTGTTGGAAAATCCATTTTCTAACAGTCTTCCAACAAAAAGCTACGTTGGAAAAACACATGCTTGAAAATCGTTTTCAGCCATTTTCCAACAACTTTTCTTACAAAATTGCTACAAAAACATGTGGTTGTAAATTCCTACAACTTTCCTACAAAAACTATTTTTGACTTAACATAATATTTATTAGATAATATTGTAGCAAAGTTGGAGCTTATTTTTTTGTTGGAAATATGTTGGAACTACTTGTCGTAGGAAACTTGTATGAAATTTTTGTGGGAAAATGACTTGTTTTCTAGTAGTGATTCTTGACACGACGAAAAAATAAAGGTTTTGGGTCAGCTGACACGACCCATTTTCTTAAACAGGTCAACTCGAACCCAACACGTTTAAAAAATAAGTCAACCCGAACCCGACCCGTTAAAAAGTAGCAACAACACCAGCTGTGTAGCTATTGTTTGGTAGCTTGATAAAGGAAGTGAACAAGCCATGATTGTATGTGTATCGTGAAATAAAACCCGACCCGTGTGTTAACCTCTAGTCCATGGAGATAATTTGAACAGATTTTCCATCATTGGATGGTACGACAATTTGGTTACCGTAGAGTGGGGAGAAAGCTTCGTTAAAAGGGACAATCGATAGATTGAGTGAGATAGAAGGTTTAAGGTTGCGATGGTGCAAAGAATTATAAGTTGTAGATAAGTAGAAAACAACATATTGATCTATATTGTGTTACAAATGACAATCTTATCTTACTACTCTAATAAATAACTACTACTATCACTACATGAATATCGACATTCAGCCACACATGTGGTCTAGGCGATTTGCCACACTTCGGCTTAAATGTGTGGCTAAAAGGTCTTTGACCATGTTTGAAAACCTTCCAGAATGTTTTGGCCACACATATTATTCTTCATGCGACCATTCTATACCTACTCAGGTACTTTTCGCCACACTTTGAAAAAACTTTGACAAAAACTAGCCACATTATAAAAACGTGTGGCGAAATGTGACCTACAGTCATAGATTGTTTGATCTTTGATACATGTGACCAAAAACACATGCATTAGCCACAAACTGTGACATTTAACTAGCCACATGTTTTAATAGTGTGGCCAAATGTGACAAACGACTACTGTATTGATAAGAGATGTGTCTAAAAGGTAAAAGATATAGCCACTTATATTACGTTGTTTGACCTAATGTCACATTTCTAGCCACATTTTTAATAAAGTGGCGAAATATGATGAACAACCATTGTATTTATTAGTAATGTGGCTAAAACGCTTAAAATATATGGCCACTTATACGAGGTTGTGTGACCAAAGAGTTGTTTACTTTTATTTTTCCTAAGTTTTTTATTGTCACGGATACACTTATTATGTGTGGCTATAAGTGATAAATGGTCACATTTAAATATTTTTAAGTGTGTCCAAATGTAATTAATGGCCACTTATACTAGGTTGTGTGACCAAAGAGTATCTTAGTTTTGTTTTTAATAAGTTTTTCATTGTCACGGATACACTTATTATGTATGGCTATAAGTGAGAAATTGTCACACTTAAATATTTTTAAGTGTGTCCAAATGTAATTAATGGCCACTTATACGAGGTTGTGTGACCAAAGAGTATATTAGTTTTATTTTTTATAAGTTTTTTTATTGTCACATATACACTTATTATGTGTGGCTATAAGTGAGAAATGGTCACACTTAAATATTTTTAAGTGTGTCCAAATGTAATTAATGGTCACTTATACGAGGTTGTGTGACCAAAGAGTATGTTAGTTTTATTTTTTCTAAGTTTTTTATTGTCACATATACACTTATTATGTGTGGTTATAAGTGATAAATAGTCACACTAAAATATGTTTAAGCGTGTCAAAAACGTAATTAATGGCCGCACGTTTATTTGACGAGTGGCGACGTCATCATTGCCTTTACAGTTTCTTGTGCTGCCAAATTCAAATTGTCAGGGAGATGTACCGCCGGGTTCCGATGGTGTTTAAATATCAGTCACAATCCACAAATCACAATCACAATCCATAATCACAATCCACAATCACAATCACAATCCACCTTTCTTTCGATTATAATTTTCGATAATGGCTTCAACATGGGTCGAACGTGCACCGGGTGCTCATGCCCCCATCTACTACGACCCCACATTTTTCACCATACGATTCCACTTTTCTTCCGGCGTTGTCCGGAGGAATAAAAGGGTGAGGTATGTGGACTATGTCCACCCTCACACCTTCACGTACCAACAACTTAACCGAATGGTTAGGTGGCTTGGGTACACGACTGCTGATTATTTCAGCATTGATATGGTAGTGCCGGGAATAGAGGTGGCGTACATCGAGTTGAACGACTTGGAGAACTTCAAGGCGGTGCCCGTTTATGGGGCATTCTGTAGTCAGGTGAACCTTCGCCTCCAAAGGCTTAGGGACTCCACCTATACCTCGGATGGCATGTACGAGAGGATCATGCCCTCTCATACTCCAGAAGAGAATCCGGATGTAGATTCGGATACGGAATCTACAGGGAGGTAATATAGTTATTGTTAATTCAAAACATTTTCAATTTATCCCAGCCAGTTGTAATGGAGTTAAATAATAGTCAACAAGCACGATAGGCATTTGCAAACTTAAAGGTGAATAATCGCTTACATAATCATCCAAATCTTGTTCAGCTGTTTGATCGGCATTATCTGTTTCAGATGCACTTTGACCATCTGTTTTTTAATTACATATAATGTTGTATTACATAAAATGCATGTAGAGATAAGAGATATGAGAGTTTTTTAGAAGAAAATAACAAGTTTAATACCATGTTCTTGTTTCTCCTCAGCTGCAGTGTTTTCTTCAACTCCAGGCTTACCGGCAGCACTAACCGTCACAGCAGCAGTAGCAGCAGCAGTCTCATCAAGTCTCTTCCCGGCAGCACTAACTGTCACAGCAGCTGTATCAGCAACAGCAACATCAGCAGTCTCATCAAGTCCCTTCCCGGCAGCACTAACGGTCACAGCAGCAGGAGCAGCAGCAGCCGCATCAATCCATTTCCCGTCAACACTAAACGTCACAGCAGCAACCTCAGTAGCATCTTCTTCTAAGGGAGGACCATTATTCGCCAAGTATTTTTCCATCTTATTAAGAGTAGTTGTTGCTATGTAGTTGACTGCAGGCGTTACGAGAGTCCCAAATGGACCATATTTTTTCTGGTATTCATGCGTGTAAAGCATCACAATTAAGGTGATCGGACCGTTGTATTGAACATTGATACCTCTCCATTCTTCCTTTGTCATTTTCAAGTTTTCAATAACATAGCTGCACCAGTCCATATTTGGAATATCCGAGGTTTTATCAATTGCGGAGATGAATCGTTGATTGACTGTTGTTGATTTTGTCACAAATCCTATACAGGTATTGAACAACACAAGGAAATTAAACTTAAACAGTTCACCAACTCCTTGATCCGTGTCCAGTTTGTCTTTCACGTGCTTTATACTTATTCTTGAATTTGTCAGGAATTGATTTTTGAACAAATCTGTAGTAACATCTTCCCCCAATCTCGGTCTACTCTTGTTTAAAACAGAAATCTTACCCATTGGTATCCCCAACACTTCATGTACTTTTTGTGGTGTTATCTTAATAACACCGCTCCCAATGTTCAATTCATTTAAACGGTTATTATAGTTCATGAGCAACCTAAATCCCAAAGTTGTTGGAGTTTGGGTTACTTGAAGTCTTAACATTGACCTAAAACCCATTTCTTCTACACAAGTTTTTTGGGCAGTGGTCATTGCCTTCACTGCATCAACAATATTACAAGGTGCACACCTGTTCTTTAATTTTTTGTCTACAAATTCAACAAAAGGTTTTCCCCTCTCAGCTGGCTTCTTTTCTTTAATGACTCTCTTTTTCGGACGCTGAAAGTCCGGGCCAGAGGTGCTGTGTTCCACTTGTTTCCGCTTTGACAACAACCTGTCGATTTTTGTGTCAAGGTATGAATCAGAGTCTGCTTCCACAACATGTTTTGTTTTCCCCACCGGAGCAAATTTTTTAGTCTTCCTTTTATCAGTCTTGTTTTTTTCGACAACTGAATCATATACATACAATAAAACACGGGGGTAGGGGATAACAAAACGAATCACATCACAAGGAAATAGAAAACTCTTATCAAACATGATGAAGGCCCAATTATTGAAGAACAGGCCATGTTATATTTGGAGGCCCATGATCGTGTCTCCAAAGGTGGCCCACGA
This sequence comes from Bidens hawaiensis, assembly GCF_021521415.1. Classification (NCBI taxonomy): domain Eukaryota; kingdom Viridiplantae; phylum Streptophyta; class Magnoliopsida; order Asterales; family Asteraceae; genus Bidens; species Bidens hawaiensis. Next base: position 56,702 of record NW_027496670.1, read on the forward strand.
AAACGGGCATAACTTGGCCCACAAAGCTCCATTTCAGGCCCATTACCAGTCAAATCGAAGATTGAGATGAGGAGCACATTGTGACAAACGCCTATGGTGGTTTGGCCCCTATCCGAAGCCCAGAAACGACTTCTAAATAAAGTTATGGGTCATTTTATGTTTTTTTGTCAGTTTTTATGTTTTTGTTTTTGGGTTTGTGTTTGGCCCATGGCCCATATTAGGCTCATTTCGTATTTGAAACTCTATTTATATTATGTTGATGTAATCTGAAGAGATAGACTTGAATTTTATAATAATTATTTTTTTCTCTTCATTTTCCCTGACCTTTGGGTGGGATTTTTAGGGTTTGGAAGTTCATCACGGTATTTGAATTGAATCAACGTGATTCGATCTTCTGTTTGGTTTTTACCGCTGCATCATTTGGTATCAGAGCCGAATTTCTGGTTCAAAAATGCCTCCAAGGAGAAGACCGGTCGATGAGGTTTACGAACGAGAGTTAGAACAATGATTTATGGTGCGGGTGGAGCAACGACTGGATCAAGTGGTCGATCAACTCACTGATCGAATGGCTGACTTGATGAATCGTCGAAGGCCGGCCCCAGAAAATAGGGATTTCGATAATCCGTTTTTTGGTAATGATGGTTCGTCTTCCGAAGAAGGTTACGAGAGGGGACCAAGACCATAATGTGGAGATGGAAACCGGCGTTGGGATGCTGGGATCCGTACTGATATCTCGGAATTTGATGGGACTAGTTTGGATCCGGAGGGGTTCATCGATTGGTTGGTTATTGTAGAAGAGGTGTTTGAGTTCTGAGAGGTCCCTGAAAATAAGCGGGTCTCTTTGATTGCTACCAGGCTACGTGGGAGGGCGTCAACATGGTGGCAACAGTTGAAGATGACACGAAATAGACTCGGGAAGTCACGGGTCGTGACATGGGCCAAGATGAGGAAGTGTTTGCGGGACACTTTTTTACCTCACAACTTTCAACGGTTGATGTATCAACGTTTTCAGAATCTGAAACAGGGATCCAAGTCGGTTGATGAATATACGACCGAGTTTTATCATTTGATTTCTCGTAATGTTATTCAAGAAACTGATGAACAACTCGTTGCTCGGTATATTGGATGTTTAAGGGTTCAAATCATGGACTCTGTAAATCTTTTTGATCCGTTAACGGTCGCCGAGGCATACCAAAGGGCCTTGGCTTTTGAAAAACAAAACCGTCGGGTGGGCGGTTCGTATTCACTAGCCCCTGCTGGAGGAAATTCGGGGTCGGGTAGTGGAGGACCTCATGTCGTGCCTAGTCAACAGAGGTCTGGGGCCAACAACACTGGTTCGACTTCTAAGGGGGCTAGTAGTAGCGGGGTGAAGTGTTTCAAATGTGGTGAGACGGGTCATCGGCAAGTTGACTGTAAACAGGTTGGTAAGAGGCACTTGCTTGTTGAATCTGAAGATGAACATTATGAAGAATATGAAAAGGCCCCAGAGTATGATGAAGAACCCGAGTACGAGGAGGAGTTTGTGACCGGTGATGTGGGGTTGAACTTGGTGGTTAGGCGTTCTTGCTATACACCAAAGGCTGATGGAGACGGGTGGCTTAAGCATAACATCTTCCACTCCACATGTACCATTCTCGGGAAGGTTTGCACATTCGTTATCGATTCAGGAAGTTGTGACAACCTGATTTCTGAAGAGGCAGTCCAAAAGTTGGCCTTGAAGACGGAGAGTCACCACAAGCCTTATAAGCTTCAATGTCTTAAAAAGGGGGGATAGGTAACTGTCTCAAAAAAGCCCTTGTTTATTTTTCTATCGGTACCACATATAAAGATGATGTTGTGTGTGATGTGGTTCCTATGGATGCGTGTCACTTGTTGTTGGGTAGACTTGGGAGTATGATCGAAGTATAGAACATGACGGACGGTCAAATTCTTATAGATTCATGTTTGGTGGGGTAAAGATAACGCTTGTCCCTAGCAAGCCGAAGCAGCTAGCCACAAAGCAGTCGGGTAACCTGTTGACCATTAGTCAGTTTGAAGATGAGTTGGTGGAGGCAGACAATGTGTTTGTTTTGATAGGGAAACCGGTGCCTGAGGAAGTTGAGATTCCTGAAGCTATGATTCCTTTACTTGAGGAATTTTCTGATGTTTTCCCTGATGACTTGCCGGATGGGCTGCCACCTTTGCGTGACATCCAACATCATATTGATTTGGAGCCTGGTTCACAATTGCCCAATAGGCCACATTACAAGATGAGTCCGAGAGAGCATGAAGAGTTGCGTAGGCAGGTTGAGGAGTTGATTTCTAAGGGTCATGTTCGTGAAAGTATGAGTCCATGTGTTGTCCTTGCTTTGTTAACTCCAAAGAAGGATGGTACCTGGCGGATGTGTGTCGATAGTCGAGCCATCAACAAGATTACTGTGAGGTACAGGTTTCCTATTCCTCGCCTTGATGATTTGCTTGACCAGATTAGTGGTGCCACTATTTTCACAAAGTTAGATTTGAAGAGTGGTTATTACCAGATTCGTCTTAGACCTGGGGATGAGTGGAAAACAGCCTTCAAGACTCGTGAAGGGTTGTATGAGTGGTTGGTGATGCCTTTTGGTTTATCAAACGCGCCTAGTACTTTTATGCGTGTGATGAATCAGTTGCTCAGGCCTTTTATTGGGAAGTTCGTGGTGGTATATTTTGATGATATTCTTATTTATAGTGCTTCTTTCAGTAAGCACGTCGTGCATGTTAAGAAAGTTTTGGCCTTGCTTCGCAGAGACAGTTTCTATGCAGCAACAAAGAAATGTGTGTTCATGACCCCTAAAGTTTTGTTCTTAGGGTATGTTATTTCAGGTGATGGGATACAGGTGGATGAATCTAAAATTGCAGCTGTTCAAAACTGGCCAACTCCTACCACCATTACCGAAGTCCGCAGTTTTCATGGGCTTGCTTCTTTTTATAGGCGGTTCATTCCACACTTCAGTTCCATTATGGCCCCTATGACAGATTGCATGAAGGGAAAGACGTTTGTATGGACAGAGGGAGCAGAATTAGCTTTTCAGGTTATCAAGGAAAAGCTCACTACCGCACCAATTCTGGTATTGCCTAACTTTTCACAAGTTTTTGAACTTCATACTGATGCCTCGAAGGTTGGGGTTGGCGGGGTCCTCAGTCAGGGGGGTCGACCAATTGCTTATTATAGTGAAAATTTAACAGGGGCAAAGTTGAGATATAGTACTTATGACTTGGAGTTTTATGCAGTGGTCCAAGCTGTAAAGCATTGGCGTCACTATTTGTTTCATAAAGAGTTTGTTTTATTCACTGATCATGATTATCTAAGGCATATTCGCACGCAAGACAAGATATCTCATAAGCACGGGCGTTGGTTAGTTTTTCTTGAAAAGTTTACTTTTGTGGTTAAACACAAAACTGGTGTTTCAAACCGTGTTACTGATGCCTTGAGCAGGAGGGGGAATCTGCTTGTTGCTGTGAGAATCAATGTGCTGGGGTTGGATGTTATTCGTGAGCAGTTAACCACTGACCCATATTTTTCAGTTGTGTTGCAGGATGTTCAAGCGGGTCAGAAGTCAGATTTTCTTCTGCATGATGGATTTTTGTTCAAAGGGAATCAGCTATGTATTCCTGACTCCAGTCTTCGGTTGAAAATTATTCAGGAGTTACATGGGGAGGGTCATGTTGGTCGTGACTGTACTTTACATTTGGTGCAGTCTTCCTACTTTTGGCCTACTATGAGGAAAGAGGTAGATCGTTATGTCAAAAGGTGTCGAATTTGCCAAGTCTCAAAGGGCACTGCTACTAATGCGGGTCTCTATATGCCTTTACCAGTTCCTTCAAAGCCTTGGACTGACATTAGTATGGATTTTATGTTGGGGTTACCTCGGACTCAGAGGGGTAACGATTCGATCTTTGTTGTTGTTGATCGGTTCTCCAAGATGGTGCACTTTATTCCTTGCAAAAAGACGACAGATGCAGTTAATGTGGCTCAATTATTCTTTCGGGATGTTTATCGTTTGCATGGTTTGCCATATTCTATTGTTTCTGACCGGGACACTCGTTTCTTGAGTCATTTTTGGCGCAGCCTATGGAAAATGGTGAACACTCAGCTTAACTTCAGTAGTGCCTATCACCCTCAAACGGATGGGCAAACGGAGGTTGTTAATCGGTCACTTGGTAATCTTTTACGCTGTCTTGTGGGTGATCATGTGAAGTATTGGGATCAAAAGCTATGTCAAGCTGAGTTTGCTCATAATCATGCTGTCAATAGAAGTACCGGGTTTAGTCCTTTTCAGGTGGTTTATTCTGCTCAGCCACGGGGTCTCCTTGACCTGATGTCACTTCCTGTTTCTGATTCTGTACCTAAGAAGGTGAAAGATTTTGTTGAAGGGCTACATGAGATTCATAAAGATGTGCATGACAACTTGGTTCGAGCCAATTCAAAGTACAAGCAGGCTGCTGATCAAAAGCGAAGACAAGTTGATTTTGAAGTAGGAGACTTTGAGTGGGCTGTTTTAACTAAAGATCGTTTTTCAGTTGGGGAGTATAAAAAATTGTCAGCCAAGAAAATCGGGCCAGTGGAGATTATGCAGAAAATAAATCCGAATGCTTACCGTCTGAAGTTACCAAGTCATATTCGTTGTTCGGATGTTTTTAATGTCAAACTCTTGCTGCCATTTTATGGGGATTCGTCTGATGATGAGGTCATTGTAGACTCGAGGTCGAATTTTGTCTATCCAGGAGGGAATGATGAAGGCCCAAGTATTGAAGAACAGGCCATGTTATATTTGGAGGCCCATGATCGTGTCTCCAAAGGTGGCCCACGAAAACGGGCATAACTTGGCCCACGAAACTCCATTTCAGGCCCATTACCAGTCAAATCGAAGCTTGAGACAAGGAGTACATTGTGGCAAATAGCCTACCCCTGTCCGAAGCCCTAAAACGACTCCTAAATAAAGTTATGGGCCATTTTATGTTTTTTTGTCAGTTTTTATGTTTTTGTTTTTGGGTTTGTGTTTGGCCCATGGCCCATATTAGGCCCATTTCGTATTTGAAACTCTATTTATATTATGTTGATGTAATCTGAAGAGATAGACTTTAATTTTATAATAATTATTTTTTTCTCTTCATTTTTCCTGACCTTTGGGTGGGATTTTTAGGGTTTGGAAGTTCATCACGGTATTCGAATTGAATCAACGTGATTCGATCTTCTGTTTGGTTTTTACCGCTGCATCAATACATCACAATGATAAATTCTCATACCAAAGCCATAACACGCTAATCATACACTTATAACATGCTTTAATATTATACATAGATTTAAAAAAAAAACAAAGATATGTATTACAACAACAGCACGCTTATCAAACGCTTTAATACATACGAAGATTCAAACAAATGCTTATATTTTAAGATTAAGTAAATCTAAAACGCTAAAAAATCATAAATTAACACCTGTTCCATCTTTATTCTGAGACCTATCGTGCTTTTGCTTCGTCCTTGGTTCCGTTCCAGAAGTAGATGAGTTAGGGTTCTTCATTTTGGTTCCGTTCTAGAATAATTAAACCACTGGGGCTTGTGCTTGTGCTTCACAGTAGAAACGAATCGTCGATGGTTTTTATGAATATTGACTTACGAGGTTGAATTTTGGGAATAATTATCGCCGTTCCAGAATAGATGAGTTAATCGTACGGTTAGTATTGTATAGTAGCAAAAAGGCGCGTGCTTTTAAATTTTAATTGTACGGTTTGTATTGTATATTAGCAATATATATATATATATATATATATATTAGATGGTGGTGGACGGTGGCGGAGGTGTGGTGGTTCGTGGTGGCCGATGTGTGGTGGTGGTGGGCAGTGGGTGGTGGGGCGGAGGTCGGTGGTGGTGGTGGTGGGTGGGTGTTGGTGGCGGAGGTCGGTGGTGGTAGTGGTGGTGGGTGGTGGTGGTGGGTAGTGGGTGGTGGTGGTGGATGGGTATAAATAAATAAATATATATTTTTATATAATATTAGTGGGTGGTGGTGGTGGGTAGTGGTGGAGAGTGGTTAGTGGTTGGTGCTGTAGGTCGTTGTGGAGAATGTGGGCGGTGGATGGTGGTAGTAGGTGGTGTGTAGTATGATTGTGGATATGTAATATATGAGACGATGACGGTGCTATCCCATATGATGACCATGATGATTGGCCCAATTATGACGAGACGATGCTAATATAACAACCTGGGTTGGTGGTGGTTATCATATTGATGTTGCTAACCTATATGGTACGGTTTGCTTATGCCAACCCATACGATGGCGACTGTAGCTCGTACGACGAGCATGACGTCTATGATGATGATCACAAATATATATGACGATGACCAATTATATGTACCTATATGACAATACGCCACACAGGCACACACACACACACTCATATATATATATATATATATATATATATATATATATATGTTGATGATGATGGTGACACCGATGTTTAATGACATGTAACCCGTATGATCGATGACGACCATGATAACGTATATGATGGTCATACTGATGGTAGCATGTACGACTGATGATGTCATTTGATGACGACAACAATTCATAAGATGGTGCCGACAATGATCGCTAATATTGGGCGTTTTGTTTACGATAACCCATACGATGCTGACTACATCCCGTACATGGAAATCGGATGATGATGATGATGATGATGATGATGATGATGATGATGATGTGTGACGATGATGACGACACTGATAGCGAGATATATGTTACCAGTATGATCAACGCCGACTACGATAGCTTATACAATGACCACGTTGATTACCCGCACGTCTGATGATGATGCCATTTCATGGTGACGCTGATCGATGATTATGATGATGATAACCACTATAATACATGATAACCATGATAACTTTATGATGTTGATCATCATCATAACACATATGGTGATGATGATAACCATATGATAATGATAACACTAGAATGTTATGAGCTTCTCTATTACGAAGTTGTAAATCTTATCCAGAAAATCTTACTAATGGTTAAGATAATACTTCACTAATGGAAAAAAATTAATTTTATTTAAAAAATACGATTTATTAAACGAACTCAACTTTTAACGAAATTTAATACCGGAATGTTAGTAAAAAAAAACTAAAAGTAAATGTTTTTATACTATTTTTAAAAATTTATAAAACAAAAACCAATATATATATATAATTAAATGTGTACAAATAAATAAAACCAAAATTCAAACCCCTTTTAACTTCAAAACCCTAAATCGACTTCTACTTTGCTTTACTGTAATTCGTATTTACTGTAATTCGTAGACATCGATCGCTTATCCTGATAAGAACATAAAAATGCCACGTCTCAATAATGGAGTTAAGTTCCTGGTAGATATCGACAGCGATTCCATGAGTAGGATGGCATGTTAATATTATCTGGTTAATTTTTTTATGAAACATTTTACAGTTTTGCAACATATACATTCTAAGAACATTTTTTGTGTTACTTATAGCTCATTCCTAAAGCTGTTCAACCAATGTTTGCTGACATGAAATCGAATACCGGCTGTTGTTTGATTTATGATCAAAGTGGTAGAACGTTTTCTGTTGTTATAATCAAAGTACTTGATGACTTTTATTTTGGAACCGGTTGGACTGAATTAATCAGAGAATGTTGTATAGAAGCTGGAACATATGTTGTTTTTGAGCTTAAATCAAGATCTATGTTGAATATGTTTACTTTCAAAAGAAACGTAAATGATCAATCCGGTACTATGATATGTATTCCAGTCAGAAACCGACACGTCCATTACTTAGTAAGTTTTAATTTATGTTTTTAATGATTGTTTCCAAATTTAAATGTCTTTAATTAACATGTTTAACAGGATTTCCCTGAGTGGTACGTGATTCAAGAATTTGGTGAAAATTGGATGAATTTGCTTTTCGAGCTTATTGCTCCAGATAGAATGTTGTTTAACGTTTCATGTCATTGAGATGGAATGGGTTATAGGCTAGAGGATGGATGGATTGAGGTTTTTAAACAAACCAACTTGAAAGGTAGTTCGTTTGTTGTGTTTGAAATCATATCAGATAACACATTTCATATTAATGTCTTTCATGAAGATGGCATAGAATTTATCCTTCCTGGTCCAAATAAGTTGTTTCTCAACTACCAATTAAGCAATCAAGGTAGTTCCACCCAAAACCCAATTCATCTTGATGAGCAAAATGATGACTCTAAAATCGTCTTCCACATGAACGTCACCAAGAAATTGGTAAATTGAATTTTTAAATTTCTATTTTATTTACAAGTATATTTGAAATTTGCTTTTCACAGCGTCTTCCGGGACACATTGCTACCAAGATTGATGCCTATGATGGAATGCTAATCACTTTGGAAGGTCGTAAAAAAATGAAACTCCATGGTGAAGTGTCGAAGCTGAAATTCAGATATTCTTTACAAAAATGGAAAATTTTCAAGGAGGAAAATGATTTATAGATCGGTGATAAGTGCATATTTGAATATGACTTCAATGAAGGTAGTTTGTTAGTTTCGAAAGTTGATTAGTGATTTGGTGATGTTTGGAACATTTGGGAAATATTTGGTGATGTGTTTGGTGAATTTTGGAACATTTGTGATTTGGTCACTCTGGGTAATATTTGTATGGTTGTATTGATACACTTTTTAGTTTATTGTGTTGAATGTTGGTTAGTTAGCTTTTAAATGCTTTACTTTTATAGTTTCTTGTATCATCTATTTTGTTATTCACTCTTATTTTGTTTCATGGAATGTATTGTAATGGTGCCTTTTGTATGAAAACTTTTAATGAATGGTAATTATGGAGTATCTTAAAACAAATCGAAAAAACTAAAAACACTTGGTTAAATCTAAAAGTAAAACAAAAAACACTTTGTTAAAAAACACTATTACGCTTGTAACACGCTAATGTACAAAAAATATATAAATATCCTAATACGCAAGTAACACGCTTATCCAACCATCTTCTGTCAAAGTGTCTATTTAAAAATATATAAATATCCTAATACGCAAGTAACACGCTTATCCAACCATCTTATGTCAAAGTGTCTATTTTCATCCACAGGTTCTCTGCTGTAAAAACTATACCAATAATCTATTGGTTCTTAATTAAAAGGGAGGCAAAACTCAAAAAGCTCCAAAATATTGGCTCCAAATATTCAAAAACTCCAAATTACATTTAACACTCCAAAAATCAAATTACACTCCAAATTATTAAAAATTTTCCACTCCACAAATCAGCACGGCGATGAAGCTTATAGATGAAACAATCGAACAAGAACATGTTTTATACTCCGATGAGGAAGCCAACGACGTCGACGACGCTCAATCAGACGACACTGAAGGCTACTCAAGCGAGGAAGCCAACGACGACGACGGTGAGACTGGTAGGGACGATGATATAGGGACGATGGCTATCGAACCCATCAACAGTTTTGCTACTACGAAAAAACCTACAAGGTGGTTGAAGAGGTTACCTAAGCTACGTACCGAATATGCAAACTCTGGTGGTGTCAGACTGGTAGTGGAGTTTGATAATCTGGGTAGGTTCACTGGCCAAAACAAATCAAAGTTTGCAAGTTTTTTAGGGGATGTTGTAAGGGAAATAGTTGGCTTGAGACATTTAAGTTGGAGGGAGGTCACAAAAGAGCTTAGAGATAAACCGTGGGAACAAATAACGGTTATTCTTAATTTTAATTTGTGTATTTTATATTTTGAGAAGTAATTTACCTTTATTGTATTATATTATGCAGAAATATTTTGAGATTGAGGCGTCTCACAGGCCTTCTGTGATGAATCGGCTCGGGCACCTTCTTCGGGATTTCAGAAGAAAAATGTATGCCAAATACATTATGCCGAACATCGGTAAACCTCTGAAGCTGAAGGCGATACCCAAGGGACATAGGACGATGATCAGGCAAGAAGACTGGGATCGCTTCGTTGAGTACACACAATCAGAGCAGTTTTAGGCATAAATCCTCTACTCTGCAAACGTAGATTGATCGACTATATATGGTTTATGTTTTTTGTTTAAATATAATGAAATGATTATAATGTGTGGTTGAAGAAAAAAATCGGTTTCATCAAAGGGAGCTCGAGCAAAGAATTTTTTGATCATCACATGGGACGAGGGGGTTATACCTACCTTCGAGAGAAACTGGTAATCACCGTCAGCTGCTTTCTCTCTAGTTCAATGATTTGTCTAACGCATGACCGTCAGCTGCTTTCTCTTGAATATTTTACAAGGTCAAAAAGAAGGAAATTGAACCGTATGAGATCCCCGGCCGTGCATTAATGTGAATGAAAGGAAGGGAGGACAAAGATGGTGCATACAAGAATGTTGTTGTCGAAGGTGTGGCAACCAAATTAGTATGTTTTAGTATTAAACTTTTTAAATCATGATAAAGTCAATTCATTGCCTTATATTGGTGTAAAAAAAACTTGAGTCTGTATAACTTGTCTCAACACTTGATGTGGATACATAAGCGTGTTACAAGTGTATTAAAATATTTGTTTTCTTGCAGGTTCAGCATGAGGAGCGGATCGCCTCCGGAGCCCTGGCACTTGAACCGTGCACAGATGCCGTCACCTTAGTGCTTGGCAAAGAGAAAGGTGGGTTTTTAAAAGGGATTGGGTACGGATTGACAACAGGTAAATATTGGGGCGTGAGTCGGGTAAAATGCTCGTTTAAGCAACGGATTGCCCAACTTGAGTATGAGGCGGTGCAGAGAGATGTAGTGGTGAACAGGTTGACATCTCTACTTGAATCTACGAATGTTATGCTAGCAAGCCGTGAGAAGGAACGGTTAACATTTGAGGCCAGGTTCAGACATCTCGAAGGATTGTTGTCGGAAATGTCGGCAAGTCAAGTAAGTGACGTATGCTACATATTAATTAATGCATTCGACACACATAATTGGCACTGTTTTTGTCACAATTCGTAGGTAAATCCTGTTCCCAACCAGGTTGGTTCTAACCAAAGTACTAGTGCTGTGGCGCAAAATAAAATGCCAGCACCAGTAAGTATCTGACAGTTTCTTTGTTTATTACAACTTTCCATGTGATTTTTCATTTTCCATAACCTAATAAATTGATTTGTAGGCCAGTTCTGTGGGAAACATCTTAACCTCAGGTGAGGCTGTGCAACAAGAATCCGCTTCTCATGTAAGCATTTGACAGTTTGATTGATTTGTTTTAATAATTAACTTTCCATGTGAGTGTGCTGATTTTGCATAATTTAATTGTAGGTCAAGTCTGCGGATAAAATAGTTGTCGAAACGGTACCCACTCCCCATATCGCGACATCAGTAAGTATTTGACAATTTCAGTACTTTTTATAATTGGTTTCCAATGTGAGTGTGCACATTTTCTATTACCGAATTGCAAGCCAAGTCTGTGGAAAAAAGTGTTGACCAAACGGTAGTCGATCCCCATAGCGCGACATCAGTAAGTATTTGGCAATTTCAGTTTTTATATTTTATAACCTAATAAGTCTAACAATTCCAATTTCTTTTATATTACCAATGAAGCCTGTAGAGAACAATGTTGACCAAGCATCAACACAACTACACCACACTCCGGATAGTAACGGCTTGAAAAAACCATAAGTAAGTATTTGGCAATTTCAGTTTTTCCTTTAATTGTTGATTGATTCATTGAATGGTTTTTAGGTAAAACGGAGAAGCCGCAAAAGAAAAGTTGATGTATCTACGGATGAAGCTTCCCCACCTGCTGTCATAAAGGTATGTACTGCGCGAAACATTGTTAATTTCCCACCAACATGGGTATGTACTTATATATTGACTTCAACTAAGCCATCTTAATTTCACATGCTTGATTATAGGTGTATGAGTGTCGTTTGTGTGTGCATGACAAGCGTAACAAGGTGGCAAATGGTAAAGTTCATTGGTCACCGGTTCCACAACAGTTGCATGGAAAAGCAATCTCGGAGAAGTTAGTATTTATGAAGTCATAAAGGAACAAGCAATTATTCCTTGTGAGGCAGGTGAAATTGTGACTGTTGGCAACGCACGTGGTACTTTTGTTGCTTGGCCAGAACACCTAATCTTATGTGACCAGGAGGTTTGTTCCCTTTTAACTTAACCGAACAAATATCTATGTTCATTTTCCTTTAGTTTAAAAAAATGAACACTTGTGTTCGTTTATGTTCGTTTGTTTATAATCTAAACTAACGTAATTGAACAAAGATAAAAGAACATAAACGAACTTCCAGCCGAAAGGTTCATGAACAGTTAAACGAACGTTCGGTTCGTCTGCAGGCCTATTATTTTGTTCTATTCAATTACAAGATACGGCATTTATTATACATATTTGTTTTTCATATTCTATTGTTCCAGCTACCACCACTCCCATCCTCAAAAGAACCAAACAGAGCTGGCAAGAAGGCAAAGGCAAAGTACACAACGATAGACCGGGTGACCAAACAGAAGACAAGGAGCAGTGCCAAGAAAACCGACGCCTTAGCTAGTATATAGGTAGTCGTTATTTTTTTATTTTGTAAGATATTTTGCATATACATTTTCTTAAGTGAATATTATTGTTATTATAATTTGTTTCTAATTTTGTTTTGTCATGCTTGCTTATAGCTGTTTTATATTACTGCACAAAAATAAAAATAATTATATATTGCCTAATTACACACAATTTGGCCACATAGAACACATTAAATAGGTGTGTCCAAAAGTAAGACAATAGCCACACCTGAAATTACAAAAATTAGAGTCTATAAATGACCATTAGCCAGAACATAAACATTTTTGACTAGCAAGTTCACATTTTTAGCATTATGTGTGACAAACGGTAAGACAATGGCCACACCACAAACTACAAAGGAGTTTTTGACTAGCAAGTTCACATTTTTAGCCACATTCACAATAACCTCCGGTGTCTATAAGGTATGATTAGCCACACAGTACCTCACTATGTGTGACGAAAAGTTTTACAATAGCCACACTTTAAATTACAAAAAGCATTATGTGTGACAAACGATAAGACAATGGCCACACTATAATCTACAAAGGAGTGTTTGAGTGGCAAGTAAACATATTTAGTCACTTTTAATGTAACATCCAGTGTCTATATCATATAATTAGCCACTCTATTATTAAATTTAAGTGGACATTTCTTTGCTATATCCACACGGTATAGGTCACAATGCAAGCTTAACACAACCCTATTGGCCACAATAATATAAAATTCATGTGGCTGAAACATGAATTCATGTGGCTATATACATGCAGTGGTTACTCATAGTAAATTGTCATGTGACCATTTTCTACCGTTTAGCCACACTTATTGAAGAGGCTTCTTGATGGCCAGCAACTAATGCATGTACCATTTAGCCACACTTATTACCACATAAGGCAACTAAAAATTGTGTGTGGCCATATCATACCCACGGTGTCGCGACCTTTAGCCACATATGACCTGAACCAAATGTGTGTGGCTAAAGCCTACGACCACACTTTTTTCGTGTGGCCGAAGGTCAATTTTCACGTAGTGTATATGCCACTTGTCACACTCTCATCCATTCTCATACTTTTTAACCCATTTCTTAAAATATGGATTCTACATGGGTCATTACCCACCCAGTTTATTGTTATCCAAACCTACTATCTTTTATTCTAATCAAATCTTAAATCCCAAACTTCTCCCAACTCCATCACTATTATTGCCCCTCTCCACGGCCGCCGCCACCACTACTATTGCCCCTCTCCACGGCCGCCACCATCACCGCCACCACATCCTCTAGATATCGATTATAGATCGTTAACACCTGTTTTTTTCGTGTCCAAAAGTGACAATTCTGATATGAAGCTTATCGATTTCGGTCTTTCTGATTTCATTAGACCAAGTAATGATATTATGGATAATATGAAACAATAGTTTTTTCCTGGTACTTTGAGAAAAACGAGTTAAATATGTTTTTTTTAGATAAAAATGTACGTGATTGAAAATATCCAATTCCTTTTTTGTTATATATGTTTTTTAATATAAATTATTTTTATCCTTAGCCAATAAAATATAGAGTCAGAAAAAGAATGTTTTAACAGCAAACCTATTTTAGTGATTATTTTTAAAAGTCTATCTGCAAGATGTTATAAGTTTATGTCAAATAACATCGATTGAAGTTAAGCTAACTTATAACATTTTTACAACTAACTCACTTAAAAATCTTAAAATTTACCATCAAGTCAAAGAAACTTTATATTATTTTCTCACTTCTCATGATCTCCTTCTTTTTCTTTCTCACTCTTCATGATCTTTCAATTTTAGCATATACAAAACAAAAGATAATGAAGAGTGAGAAAGGCAAAAAACCAGTTTTTTTTATTAGCAGTAAGTCAAATGAACAGTAATAGAGCTTGACAACAATTTCTTATACGTCTTTAGCTTTGAACCAACTTAAAACAAGAACAAACATTAAATACCTCGAGCTCTTGTAAGTGTAAACAAGTTGTAGGTTAGTAACAATTTCTTATACGTTATATATATATATATATATTGTTCTATATGGATATTTTTGTTGTAGGTTAGTAACATTTTCTATATGTGTAACACAACAATAAATACAAATTGAATTCTTTTAGTGCAAAAAATAACCATCATATTTGTTTTTAAATTGTCGTAGTGGTTTTTGAGCTTATTTACTTATTACTGTCATTACTTATTTCTAATGTAATTTTTGCAATATAGATGTGATTGGCGTTGTAGCTAATTACTCACCAATTAAGGACAAAATCAAATCTAATGGTGTTAAGACCAAGATGATGTATCTAAGGTTAAAGGGTTTGAGGTAATTTCATTTTTATTTCATATTATAATATATGTTATCTTTGTATATGATAAAACTTGCTCACATTTTTTTAGAAACAACAAGAGACTACCTTTAACTCTATGGGGATCATACGCGCTTGACATGTCAAATTATATTCTGTCAAATCCTAATCAAGCCCTCGTAGTTGTCGTGTTACAATTTGGGTTATTCAAGATACGTGAAGGTTTGATACATTGATTATTTCGTATTGATAATGTTAAAATTATCTACCTTTTAAATTTATGAAATTTTTGAATACTTTATTATTTTTGTTTATTTCAAGGGCGTCCCGCTGTTTTCATTTCACTTAATGTTAGTAACATCAACGAAGACATGCATGAAATCAATGAATTCAAGATGAGGTTTTGTTTTCATTTATATTGACTTCCCGTTCTTTTTTTGTTAATTAGTTAAAAGTTTATTTCACATTTATATAATATTTATTTGTCGTTTATTAGCTATCTTGGTTCATTGCCTTCTGAACCTTCATCAAGTGGCCGTCTTTCTACACCAACTATTCGTGTTCCGTTATGCGAGGAGTTTCTTAACTCAACCGAGTTTCTTAACTCAACCGAGATCAGTCATATCATTGAAATCGAAGAATTTTGTAAGGTAACTTAATTTGTTCAAAACATTTTTAATACTTCATTACTAAAATTTGTGTTTGTATGTTTTTGCAGCCTAAACAGGTTATATTATATGTGGAAAGATTCTTCCTATGTCCAAATATATGCAATGGTATTACGTGAGTTGCAAGGTTTGCACAAAGTCGGGCAAAGATCGTGTCAACAATGAAGGTGCAATTGAGGGATCACATATTCTGAATCAGTTTCGTGTTAAGTATTTTTGTAAGGAAAAGTGCAAAGACGCTATTGTTGAAGTTGTACCAAGGTTTTTCAATTCTGTCATTAATTCTATTGTTTTAATAATATATCTATGGTACAACTACTTTTTGTTTTATCTTTGCTAAAAATAAATATTTTTCCATATATGTATGTATCGTATTAATCTTGCAGTCCAAGATGCCACTGGGGTTGTCGATTTGTGTTTGTGGGAGGGGCATGCTAACAGACTTCTTAAGATTAGTGCTTATGACTTGATGGTTAAAGTTATAAATGTATGTTTTTTAAAGAATTGATTACTTTTTTTTTATTTTCATACTTTATACATATAATTTGTTATTAATAGTTAATTACTAAATTATGCGTAGGGGCCTCCTGATTCGGACTTATTTCCTGAGGAACTGAAGAACCTTGAGAAGAAAGTGTTTGCTATCAAGATTGTCGATAATCAGTATAATAATTTGGATAATCGAGGCACTCATATTAATATATCCAAGCTAACTTATGATGCTTTTATATTAGCAGAACTTCAAAAGAAAGTTAACTATAACCAGGTATTAACCATCCGTTTGGTTAAACAAAATTTAATAATTATTGACGAATATTTTTGTCGTTTTTATACATTTCTATTATAATTTAGTGAACATTCTTTCAATATGTGTATGGGAATCTTAAAATCTTTTAAAATAATTTGGAACTGGATTGAATTGGAAATTAAATCCATAAAAAGTTACCTAATGTAAATTCAAATGTAATTATTGATTTTACATTAGGTAATTCAACTCTCACTTTTTGGATTTTTTTTGTATTAAATTTTGTTTTACTATTGCCTGGATTTGTGGCATTTAACTTTAATTTACAAAATGAATGGTCTTTTATTTTCATCAATAGCTTAGCATATATTCTTCAATTGATATTTTAAACTTTCCATGGTCAAGCAACATTTTTCCATACGGATATTTTTTCCAATTTCAATTCAATTGATATTCAAACATATGATCATTCTTAAATTCGTTTATTTAATTCATTCAATAGCATCAAGAATCCACCTCCACTATTATTGCGTTTGTTGACACATTTAGTGGAAAGGTGTGTCACTTTTCATTTTAAGTTACTTTCCTTTATTATACAAAAACAATAAACTAATATACAACATTTGTTTTTTACCACTTCCTTTTATAAATAGTAGTTGACAGATTTGTTAATACATATTTTTTGTATTTATTTTAACATGATGTTATCTCGGTGGCCGATGACAATCTAAAAGCAGTGGATAAAAGCACAGGAAAGACCATGGCTTTCTAATGACATTCTTTACAACCAACGACATATTGGTATCAACATTTTGGAAGTTAGTTTTACAATCTTTATATCTATATATATAGTCATTAGTATTACCAAATTAATTTTTTATTCAATTTTCACTGAGTTATCGCTAACTGAAGATCAATTCAAGAACCTCACATTATTTGAGATTGAAAAAATCTTGCTGCGCAACAACTCAAGCTTAAGAAAATATCAAACCATGCCTTTCCCTATGCCGAGTATATATCTATTGCATCTAATAGTTTGATTCACGAAGAGTTTTCATACGATCAAAACTTGCTAAAAGTAAATTTCCAAACTCTATTTAATTCAATTACTCATGAGCAAAAAAATGTTTTTGATCATATAATGATGGTTGTACAGCAGAATAAAAGGGGTGTGTTCTTCGTATATGGTTATGGTGGAACTGGTAAAACGTACTTATGGAAGACTTTATCAACTGCCATAAGATCAAAAAGCGAAATCGTCCTAACTGTTGCTTCAAGTGGAATTGTTTCGTTATTGTTAACCGGAGGTCGCACAACACATTCTAGGTTTCATATTTTGATAAAACTTAATGAGGATTCTACTTGCTACATAGATCCAGGTATAAATGAGGCACAATTTTTAGAAAAAAAACAAATTAATAATTTGGGACGAAGCTCCAATGGCTCACAAACATGGCTTTCAAGCTATTGACAGGTCATTAAAAGATGTTTTATCTTCTAATTTGCAATTTAGAGGAAAAGTTGTTGTATTTGGAGGAGACTTTCGAAAAATCCTACCTGTAGTTTAAAAGGGCACTAGACAAGACATCGTAAACGTCTCTCTATGTTCTTCCTACATCAAAGTGAATGCAATGTCTTGAGATTAACAAAAAACCTAAGTTTAACTATGGGTACACCATCATTTGATGTTGAAGAAACCAGATTATTTGCTAAATGGCTTTTAGATATAGGTGAAGGTAATATTGGCGGTCATAATAATGGTGTTGCAACGATAGATATACCTGACGATCTACTTATAAAAGATTATGTTGATCCTATATCAAAACCTTTTGACTTTGTATATCCTGATATTCTACATAATTACGAGAACAAATATTACTTTCAGGATATAGCCATACTTGCACCAACAAACGAAATTGTTGATGTGATTAATGATAGTTTGCTCAAGTTTTTTCCACGTGATGAAGTCGAGTACTTAAGTTCAGATACCATATGCAGTTCAGAATATATCAATGACACTGATGATGCAACTATATACTCGCCTAAACTACTTAATGGTCTAAGAATATCTGGACTACCAAACCACAAACTGGTGCTAAAAGTTGGTGTTCCTGTTATGCTCTTTAGAAATCTTAACCAGAAATAAGCTTTATGTAACGGTACTCGACTACAGATTATATCTTTAGGTATTCGTGTAGTTGAAGCTAAAATTATTTATGGAACTAACATTGGTCATAGAGTTTTGATCCATAGTTCGCCACTGACTCCATCAGACAACAAAATAGCATACAAATTTCAAAGACAACAATTTCCCCTTGCAGTATGTTTCGCGATGACGATAAACAAAAGCCAAGGTCAATCATTATCAAGGGTTGGTTTGAACTTAAAAGAACTCGTGTTCTCACATGGACAACTATACGTCGCCTTGTCAAGAGTTACAAGTAGGTGTGGACTAAAGATTCCGATTCTTGATTCAATGTAATCTGACCAATACAACAACAAATGTTGTGTATAAGGAAATTTTTTCTTATTTATAAAATACGTGGGTAATATATATTTTTTTTTTTGTAATTCCTGTAAATGTAATTTGTAATTGTATTAACAATATATGACAATTGTGTTATTGATTGTATTTTGTATAATGTTTAAATATTAAAATTTTCACTAATTGCCCGTGTAATACACGGGTCTCAAACTAGTGAATCTCGTAAATGATGATGATTGTGTATGTATATAGCAGGTTGTGTCTACATTTATGAATATTAATGGTGTGTTATTAAGGAAATGAGTAATAAGTTTAACAAGGAAAGTAAGGATATAGAATGGGAATATGAACTGGAACAAAAGACTACAAATATGCAAGGATGCATGCTCTCCATGAATTTCAACAACCTGTCATTCACTATAATGTTTCACATCCATTACTCTAATAACCGACTTATTAACGAATCATATGTTTAAATCCATCCGTTTGTAAACACATTTATATGTTTTTATTTTACCGATTCGCTCATTCACTGCATATTAGTCTAGCGGTATTGTGATGGGTTTTTAGGTCTTTAAAATTTCGTTAAAAAAGGTAACATCTAAACAACACCAACTATGCATTTGCAAAGTTTTGAAAACACACACTTTTGTAAAGGGAAAACACCGTACCACTGGTCGACTTTATTTGTGAACTCATTTGCATAACCACTTTAGAAAGGACGTTAGATTTTTAACTCTTTTCCACTAATATTTACGTGTATAATTGAGCCATATTATTCATAATGTTTGTTAAATATTCATGAATTGTAGCTTATTCTTTGACAAATGTTAAATCCAATACACAAAATCAGGGAGATTGAGTACAAGAGACTAACAAGACACAATTCGGATAAGCAGTGAATAATGATCAAAGATCTATTCCGGAAATCTGTGAGCTGGATGAGACGACAATAAATGACACAATTAGTGTTAGCCCACGAAAAAAATAAAATTGAACAATAACACTCGTCACCTCATTGGTAATGTGTAGCTAAAGTAATCCGTCGCTAATGCAATGTACATACATTATTGTGTAGACGGATATGGCAGTATAAAGAGGAAAAAGGCATTACACTGCACATCTTTCTCCCAACACCAATCCATCATTTCTTCATAACGCGATCAATTTCATGTTTAGACTATGAATAAAAGATCGTTATAAACTTATAATTAACTTTGTGCCACAATCATCAAGATATTAGATGTAAACAAAACACACGCACTACTTTAATAAACCAGAAGTTTACCAATATATTAAAACAAATTCAAGCACCTTGATAAAAAAAACATAAACAAAACTAACTGTCTTTTAGAACGAAGACAAGGTTTCAATGTATCGATGAACACGTCTACAGTGGGTTTTGTAACTATGTATTTGTTTGAAACTCTTGTCATGAACATTGTACGTTATCATCTTCTCGGGAGTCAACAACACCAAGAATGTTTCTTCTTCTTCTTCTTTACCTCTAACCACATCACCAACTACAAAATCATTACCGTATTGACCGACCATATTTGGAAAAGCACCTACAACCTCATCAAGCTGCAATCGATACTTGACAAACCACCCCGAATAATCTGTCAACATCTCGTACATATTCAAGCGCAAATTATCTTCATCGATATCCGTGTATAATATTAATTGCAGTTGCCCTCTCGATTCCCCAAAATACATTATCGTTATTTCATCATACACCGACCCCTCCGGCACAGACAACATTTGCAACTGTTCAACGTCTAATTTGTAGCACAACAAACTACTGCTGCTGTCATAATAATCGGGAGCCCAATAAACGGCTCCATTACAGTAAACCGGAGGGTCAGCCGCGGATATATTCGCAGAGAATAATTCGATACAAATCTTCCATTTCCTTGTTTCAGACGAGTAAACTTGAATCTGCAACGAGTTCCATTCAGGCTCTAAAGCACAAATAGAAACAACTTTGTAGTGCACGCAATGTGTTGGATGAAATGCCAGAGCCATAGAACGAGTATGGCCTACGGGGATTGGTGGGATGAATGCGAGTTGCTTGGTGGTGGGATTAAAAACATAATATTCTAGAGCACGATTGTGAATGGCATGACAAAGTAATAAACCGTTACAAGATTGCTAGATTATGACATTGGAACGATTAAAGTAGAAATCAAGACTACGGAAAGGAGGAGGGCTTCGGTTTTCAACATCATACGGTAAATATATATTTGGACCAAATAGACCAACAGATTTTGAAACGTTGTTATTAATATTAACAACCGGTGGGTGAAGCGTGTGTGAGTCAAAAGCAATCGCCCAGTGTTTAGATACGGATTTGAAACGAAGGATGGAGGTAACAGGAAGACGGAGAAGGATTTCGGTTAGAAGGTCATCGTTGGAACCGATAATTAGTGCTCCAGATTGCTGATCAGAATCCTCCATGGAAGCTTGCGAGAAGCAGAATTTAGAGGTTTTGGACATGTTAACAATTTTTTGAGTGATTGTTGAAGAAGACGTGCAATCTAAGGATTAATATTTCATTAGGGTTTTGCATAACCGCATAGGAGATGAAGAAGAGGTGACGTTTACTTTTCTTTATTTTATATATGTTGGAACTTAAAGGGTGGCAAATGGGTTGGGTGGGCTGGAAATGAGTCACGGGTCGAAACGAGTTAGGTCTGAACAAATCAAATAAAAACAGGGTTGTTTTAGTTTGGGTCAGAATAGGTTCAGGTCGAACGGTGTGGGTTAAAAAGGGTTCACGTTGGAACGGGGCCGGGTCGAAACAGGTTGAGATCAAATACCACTAAAAAATCATTACTCAAAATATAAATAAAAAACAAAAACAGTAAAAAACAACTAAAATGTTTCCTCTGTTGTCCTTGTGCGAGAAAAGAAAAGGAGAAATCGATCCAAAACCGAGAAAGTCGACGAAAACGAAACATTAACCAAAAATCGAAACAAACCGATCAAAACTAAAATACTGAAACTGGACAAAAAAGAAACTGAAAAAAAATACCAAAATTATGGGCACTAACCCACATCGATCCATTTTTTTAAATCTGTCGGCCCATTTTGACCCGAAATAACAAGGTGAAATTTCGAGTGACTCATATTGATCCTTTTTGTTAAAATATCTTATCTAAACTAACCAATATAATTTTCATAGCAACCCAAACTAATCCATTTGAAATGTTTGTAAATATATATAATTAGGGTTTTAAACGGACCGAACCGAACCGGACGGCAGTGTTCGTCCGTTAAGCTTTTATCGGACAAACGGACGGATCACAAACACTCTACCGACCGAAAATTCGTGTTCGTGTCCGCTCATAAAGGATTTGAGTTTGTCCATGTGTGTTCGTTAATGTTGTAAACGAACACTAACATGCCTAATAATCACTAATTCACAAACGAACACTAATGGACAAACATACATAAATGACTCAAATGAACAAACGAACATAAGGGCATAGAGTGGGAAATCTGATAGAAAAACAAATAAATAAAGCATACCGATTACATAATATTATACATTAGCAGACGGGCATACGTAAACAAACCTAACAGGCGTTGTAACATCCCGTTTTTTAGTTCCGGTTAATAAATGAAAATACAAGTTATTATGAGTCGGGCTAGTGTTGGGTTAAATGGATATAGGTTATGGACTTGGGCTATGAAAGAAAGAGGAAAGGACCATGGGCTTAAGCCCATGATCCATAATTATATAAGTCATAAATGCCCATTAATCATTCATTTCACACATTCCATACACCTCCCAAAACACACACTTAAGCTCTCTCTAGTTTCTCTCTCACTCTAGCCGAAATCATCAAGGAGGAAACGATTCCGATCCAAGGTAATGATACTATGATCTTGTATGAGCTTTAACCGATAGATATAGTCACGAAACGACGAGCCGACACCGTTAAACCGTTTAAGTCACGAGATCCGGGTGGAATCGGGTATAAACCGAACCTATGATGTGCTTAGGGGTTACCCTAGCTCAGATCTGGATCGAACGGGACGAAAAACGGTGAAAAACGAGTTAAAACTCGTTTTTCCGGCGAATCCGCGGTTTTCCGGCGGCAGCGCCGGAAAAGTTAATACGAGGTTAAGGATGTCAGGGAATGTTCTGACATTCCCTGACCTAACCCTAGTTCGCTATGGGGACTTAACGAATTAAAGGTGATTCGTTAGTTGATTCGTGTAAGGGAGCACAACGAACTAGCTATAGTTCGTCTCTGATTCGTTAAGGAAAAAGGGTAACGAATGACCCTTGATTCGTTATGATTAGTTCGTTAAAGTAAATAACGAATTAGAAGGTCCAATTCGCTACTTGGACCGGTTCGCTATATGGACTGATTCGTTAAGGAGTCCAGTTCGTTAAGGGTTCAATTCGTTATAGGAACCAGTTCGCCAGGATAATCCAATTCGCTATGAACCTGTAACGAATTAGAAGTTTAACAGAATGACAGAATGGTCCCTGGACTTAGAAAAGAATGATTTAATTACAAAGAAGCCCTTGGTCTTTTAAGTAGCAAATTATCTAATGATTCAAAATCATAATGGAAAATGTGATAAGACAGCTCGACCCCAGCCAGGGGCTCTGCCCCTTGGACCCTGCTAGGGGTTGCCACCCCTAGACCCCGCTGCCAGGGGCGCTGCCCCCGGACCCCCGTTCGTTGAGGGTTATAATTAAACTAGAAATACGATATGTGTAGTGATAGTTTATTGATGCGTATAATTATTTTACAGTTAGTTAGTCGTGCACAACTCAAGAAGAGAATAACCGTAAACGGTGAACGCAACCGCATTGAGGTGAGTTTCTAGCCCCACTTCCTTGTTATGTTTTCGGGGTTGTGTGCATACTCGATGTGATAGTTAATACAATTACCTTAAGTGGTAAGTGTATGCCCTGTGTGAATTATGTATGATGATTGATTGACGGTGCATGAACGATCTTCGGATATTGCATGAACCGTCAGGTGGTAGTTAATGATATGATTGATATATATGATGTATGAATGTTGTATGTATGAATATATATGATGTATAAATGATGTATGAATGATCAAGTATGATGTTAGTATGATATGTTGCTAGTACGTGAACGCTCTTCGGAGATTGCACATATTGTCAAGGAAAGTATGTAAAGGACATGTATGTTATAGTAGTATGAAACAAAGGGACCAGACCCTAATAATATCTATGATGGTAGGGACCAGACCCTAATAATATCTGTGATGTTGGGGACCAGACCCTTTATAATGGTAGGGACCAGACCCTAATAATATGTGTGATGTTGGGGACCAGACCCTTTATAATATCTGTGATGTTGGGACCAGACTCTTTATAATATCTGTGATGTTTGGGACCAGACCCTTTATAATATCTGTGATGTTGGGGACCAGGCCCTATATAATATCTGTGATGTTAGGGACCAGACCCCTTATAATATATGTGATGTTAGGGACCAGACCCTTATAATATATGTGAGGTTATAGGGCGGAAGGCTCTTTAAATATGATGGTTAGTTATATATGAAGAGTAAGTATAATCAATGTACACCCCTTCGGACACGTGTGCAAGTATGAGAACAGATTGTACGTTGTAAGATTAACTAGAACTCACTTAGCGTAGCTGACTTTTAGTATGCACGCAGGGGAGTAGATTGAGGCAGCTTGCATAAGAGGAAGCACATGGCTTGGACTTGAATAAGCTGGCATCTCAAGGAAGTGTTATGTTATTTTAAAGACAATGTTTTATGTTAAATAATTTGGAATGATCGTTAAGACAAGAAATATGGTTATGTAATGAAATGGTTTGAATGTTTTTAATATTCCGCGAATGTTTTCATTAACTCTGATATTTAGAACTGTGTTTATGAGTAAATCCAACGTCCAAAGTAGGGCACCGGAAACGGGGTCTTACAGGCGTATGTTACCATACGGACGTTACCGAACGTTCACGAACATTATTGAATAAGCGTCGTCTTTGTCCATGCTCGTCCGTTAAGCTTACCAAAAAAATTATTTTGTTAATGTCCGATTCATTTATTAATGGAAGAACATAAACTTCTCATCGGACGAATGGTCGGACGTCCGGTTCGTTTACAATGCTATATATATATATTCGATCATATTGTTTTTAACACATTACTTTTGTAGTTTTATACATTTGGGTCCCTGTAATTCTGGGGAGGGCGCACAATGTCCCTAAAAATCAAAATGATACATTTGTGTCCATGTGGTCTCAAAAGGGGAGTACTTTTGAGTAGAGCATGTCCGTCCAACGGAATCCAAAAATGACTATTTTACGCTTTTTAATGTTTATTTTACGTCCATGTGGTATAGAAAAAATTTGTTTGTGTCCCAACGACAAAAAATCACTCTAAAATTTAAAATAAAAAATAATATATTTTCAAAAATTCTGACTTCAAACTTAATAAAATTAGTTGTTTTCTTAATCATTTTTACCCTATAACAATTAAATAAACATAATTTTTTTTTTATTTTGACTTCAAATATTATAAACAACACTTTTTTTTAATTTACCTTCAAAATTATAATTTCCTCAGTCATATTAAGGTTGTCCATATTTTTTTTTGTCCCATTACAAATGTCACTTTCAAAATTTATTAACCAATTTCTAAGTTAACCATTAAACACACACAACTAATATTAATAAAAAAATATTGATGATCATTCATTTGTTAAGCGAAAAAAAGTAATCATTCAATCTACCTTGAACTTTGTGTTTTTTAAACCATGCCACTTTTAATGGGGCGAATGGAGTATACAAACAAAAAATTTAAAATCATTTACCATCCAATATCTAACATAATAATCCGATATCATAAAAAATCGTAATTATCATTCAATATCATAACATAATCATCCATTATCGTACAAAAAGTTAGCATAAAGTAAACATAATGATACAAAATACTAGTCGAAAATAAAAATTACAAATTATATATTTACAAAATCACCGGCAAGATTACTCCATGAGAGGCCATTCCCACCCATAATTGATCATGAGTTGTGGGAGAGCCGCCACTCCAATGCTACGTTAATCGAAACGTGGGTCGCACTGTCGCAGTAATGGTGTCCCGAAAGCCAGCTAAAAAACAGATGGATTAATCAATGACCTATCAACAAAACTAATCAAATCGGACCGATTATTCAAGGATTTACCTATAAGGTGCTCCAACATGAGGGACCTTCTCAAGTTAATCTCCATTAAGACGGTGATGGTACAGTGGTGGATCGATGGTGGTGAGGATAATAGGTGTTAGGTGGTGCATCACTGGTGGTGACAAGAAGCGGTGGTGGGTGATTGGAGGGGTTACGACGACGACTAGAGGGGTGTTGAGGAGAATCGGTAGAGGGTGGTGGATTTGTGGAGAGGAGGAGTCAAAAATAATAACTTGTGACAACACCGGCCAGCTGGGAAGCTGTTGTTTGGTAGCGTGATAAAGGCACAATCCATGATTATATGTGTATCATGAATTAAAACCCGCCCCGTAAGTTGACCACTTATCCATGGAGATTTGAACAGACTTACGATCATTGGATGGTGTGACATTTTGGTTACCATAGAGTGGGGAGATTGTGATGCAGGAGCATCCGGCCCATTAACTCGGCACGACCCAAATATTTATTTTTATTTATAAATATGATTGTTACGTGTAACATCCCGAAATTTCCAAAATAATATTAATTATATTACTTAATAATAGAGGGAAAGTTTACTCGGGTTATCGGGAAATAAATAAATAGAGTAGGAGTTGGTATGGGTCGGGCTAGTGTTGGGTAATGGATATGGGTTATGGACTTGGGTTATGAAAGAAGGAAGGAGAGTCCATGGGCTTGAGCCCATGATCCCTAAATATAAATACCATTAAACACCATTTAATCCTCATTCTCACATATTCCATACACACCAAAACACACACTTAATATTTCTCTCTAGTTCATCCTTATCTCTAGCCTATATCAAGAAGGAAACCGAGCACCGATTCGAGGTAACGATAGTTTAATATTGTATGAGCTTAACCCGTTAGATATAGTTGCGAAACGACGAGGCGACACCGTTAAACCATTTAAATCATGAGATCCGGGTGGAATCGGGTATAAACCGAACCTATGATGAGCTTAGGGATCACCCTAGCTCAGATCTGGATCGAACGGGGAGAAAAACGGTGAAAAACGAGTTAAAACTCGTTTTTTCCGGTGAGTTTGCGTATTTTCGGCGGCTTTCCGGCAATGACGACGCCGGAAAGGCGGCGCCGGAAAAGTTAATATGAGGATAGGGGTGTCAGGGAATGTTCTGACATTCCCTGACCTAACCCTAGTTCGCTATGGGAACTTAGCGAATCGGAGGGTGATTCTTTAGCTGATTCGCTATGGGAACTTAGCAAATCGGAGGGTGATTCTTTAGCTGATTCGCTATGGGAACTTAGAGAATCGGAGGGTGATTCTTTAGCTGATTCGCTATGGGAACTTAGCGAATCGGATGGTGATTCTTTAGCTGATTCGCTATGGGAACTTAGCGAATCGGAGGGTGATTCTTTAGTTGATTCGCTATGGGAACTTAGCGAATCGGAGGGTGATTCTTTAGCTGATTCGCTATGGGAACTTAGCGAATCGGAGGGTGATTCTTTAGCTGATTCGCTATGGGAACTTAGCGAATCGGAGGGTGATTCTTTAGCTGATTCGCATAAGGAAGCCTAACGAACTAGGCTTGATTCTTTATCCGATTCGTTAAGGGAAAAGGGTAACGAATTACCCTTGATTCGTTAAGACCATTCGTTAATAGAGATAACGAATTAGAAAGTCCAATTCGCTAAGACCAAAGTAACGAACAAGAAGTTTAGCATAATGACAGAATGGTCCCTGTACTTAGAAAATAATGAGATAATTACATAGTAGCCCTTGGACTTTGATAATTTATGAAAGATGCCCTTAAAGGATTAACGAGTAACGATTAACTAACTGGGTAATGATTCAATGGAGTAAAATCGGCTTAGACACGTAAGACTAATTAAGTAGTAATGAGAATGGCTAGAGTAGTATTTGATATTCAATTATTAAACAGTTAGACGCGCACAGCTCGAGAAGGAATAACCAGTAGCAGAAGAAGTAACCAAGTTCAGGTGAGTTTCTAGCCCCATTTCCTTGTTATGTTTTCGGGGCTGTGTGCATACTCGATGTGAAGTGTGAATACACTTACCTTAAGTGGTAAGTGTATGCTATAGATGTTATACGAGGTAGCTAATATATAATACTTGCCAGTGCGTGAACGATCTTCGGATATTGCATGCATCGCCAAGGATAGTGATTGCCAAGTGGTTATTAGTGTGTATGAATGCTATGATGTGACTTGCTTATTATGTAAATGATATGAAGCGTGTGGTAGACAAGTAGAGGTAGAGTGTGTTAGAAGTGGCAAGAGTCTAGTAAGAGTGTTAGTGGCATGACGATAGTACGTGGTAGGGTAAGCGTATACGTGACTACGTCATTAAAGTGGCAAAGTGGCATAACGTTATACGTTATTAAAGTGGCAAAGTGGTAGGTGTAAATAAGAGGCTAAGTGGTAAGGTGAGCAGGTTAGATAGTGGACTACGTGTCTTCGGATACGTATATGATGCATGTAGTGGCTGTATGATAAGTTGCTTGATTAACTAGAACTCACTCAGCGTAGCTGACTTTTAGTATGCACGCAAGTGATCAGACCAAAGAACTAGCATGAGGATGGCACATGGCATGGATTGAAAGGCTGGCATCTGAAAATGGAAGAAAAGATGTTTTAAATATAATGTTTTGTATTATGGTATCAAAGAAAAGATTTAATGTTTTGTAATGAATTATTTAAGTTGACGTTTCCGCGAAAGTTTTAATTAACTCTGATTGTAAGAACTGTGTATATGAGTAAATCCGACGCTAAAGTAAGGCTACCGGGTACGGGGCCTTACATTAGGTCTTTTGTTTAATTAGTTTTTTATTGAGTTTTTATTGAAGAGAACTTTGTTCTTTGAACCTTTAGTTCGTTTTATTGTCTTTGATTAATCATGAGTCTTTCGAGCCATTGATCGCTTCCGAAACTGCATCAGTTGGTATCAGAGCTTTTGGTTCTCAAATGGCTCGACATGGAGATGAATACTTTCTCGCTCATAGATTCGCCGACAGAGGCAACGAAAGGAGGAGTTTCTATTCATGTGCTCGTGGAGAAGATCGATGTCCTACTCGCAGAGTCGCCGACCGAGGCAGCGATGAAGTCTTTTCCGACCCACGGGATCTTAGGATGATCAAACGGCTCCGCAGACGAGTACGAGATCTTGAAATACAACAAGAGATCACACGACTCCGACAGAGGATACGGGATCTTGAGTTGAAAGGGGTGATTCATATTAAGGAAACCGAATCGAGAACTATCGTCTGGGACGATGTGAACGAGGAAGAGGAGCATCCTTTTGACCATCCCCACCCTCGGTTCGACGAACCGATCTATGAACATGAATCTGGCTAGGAGTTCTTCCGGACGAGGTACCTCGGTATGATGAAGATGGGTTTTTCCCTGATGAAGAAGAGTGCTTGTTGGTGCAGACGGTTTTTAACGACAATACCATTCAAGAGGCCGGACAAAACGAAGATGGTGAGGGTTGCATGTATTCCAAAATAAATGTAAGTGTTGATGATGAAGTGGTTTCCAAAAGTTTGCTTTCTGCAGATGGTTGTGTTGGTATGGAAATTTCATTAGTGCCGCCGACTGTTATGAAAGTTCTAAATAATCGTGAGATAAATATGGAAGCTCCAATATTTCAGCACACGAATGAAGGCTTGCAGGTATTATCTCCTAAATATGTGGGAATTCAAAATGAAATTTATTTTAAAATTAATGAAAGTATTGATAGAGATATGGGTGAGATTTTGCAGTCAATGCATGGCCCACGTGGGGTAAATGGAATTGATATTCAATTTAGAGGTAAAAATGCTCTTGTTTACGAAAATGTATCACCATCCATATTTGGATGACATTAAATCACGTGGGACTCTATACATGGAATCTTTAAATGCAGTGAAGTCTACGCGGGATTAAAATGCATATGATATTCCTAATGGTGGGTTTCATGGGAATATGGCTAATAAAAGGCCTAGCCCATATGAGTTAGAAAACAGAGCACAAACCATGAACAATAATCACGCGGATGTTCCTTTTGACCCAGGTGGTAAAAGTTTAGAGTTGAATGAGATGAAACCTGAAGTTGAACCGTTTAGGTGGGTTGTGATAACACTAAATAAGAATCAGGTTGTCAATGATTTTTTCGACGTTCTCAAGACTCGAGGATGAGTCTTTTTTCGAAGACGGGGAAAAGGTGGTGAAGAGACTCGGAACCCAATAGATCCAGGTGGTACACGTTCGGAACAGGGTGAGACAACCCGTGAAGTTAAGTCATTTAGACAGGCTGTCATGATAGTAATAATTCCGAATCGGGTTGATGTTCCTTTCGATCCATGCGGCTTTGTTTTAAAAGCAAAACTCGAGGACGAGTTTTTTCGAAGAGAGAGAGAATGATGCAGGAGCATCCGACCCATTAACTCGGCCCGACCCAAATATTTATTTTTATTTATAAATATGATTGTTAGGTCTTTTGTTTAATTAGTTTTTGATTGAGTTTTAATTTAAGAGAACTTTGTTCTTTGAACCTTTGGTTCGTTTTATCGTCTTTGATTAATCATGAGTCTCTTGAGCCATTGGTCGCTTCCAAAACTGCATCAGATTGAGTGAGATAGAAGGTTTGAAGGTTGTGATGGTGCAAAGAATTATAAGTTGTAGATAAGTAGAAAAAAACATATTGATCTATATTGTGTTACAAACGACAATGAATCTCATGAATGATGATGATTGTGTATGTATATACATAGCAAGTTATGTCTACATTTATGAATATTAATGGTGTATTATTAACACTGTATTCTTGAGTTTTTCTTTCCAAGGGATAAGAAAGGAAATGATAAGATTTTAGTTTGAATCTTCATTCTTGAGTTTTGTTTATAAAAGAAATGATAGGAAAACTTGGGTGTTTTAAGTCCCAAAGTTTTCTTGCCAATTTGGCATGATTTGAAAAGAAAGGAAAGGATAAATATTTAAAATTACCACTTAACCCTTCAATCTATATCTAATAATTGTTTTAAAAAGGCTATATTTGTAAAACGACACATTTTTTTCTTTCCATTTCTTTTCATTTAAACTAAAGAATGTAATTAACCATTTCTTTTCTTCCCCTTTCTTTCATTTTACATTAAACTTGAGAATGCATTATATGCATGTACTTTCTTTTCTTCTCCCATCCTATCCAATCTTATACTTTCCTTTCTTTTAATTAAAAACTCGAGAACGCAGTGTAAGGAAATGAGTAATAAGTGTAACAAGGAAAGTAAGGATATGAAATGGGAATATGAACTGGAACAAAAGACATACAAATATGCAAGGATGCATGCTCTCCATGAATTTCAACAACCTGTCATTCACTATAATATTTCAGATCCATTACTCTAAGACCACCTGTAATGGGTGCGTTTTGTGTTGCGTTAAGGAGGAAAACGCGGGGGGTACACCCCCCCCCCCCCCCCCCGCGTTATGTAATTTTTTTTTTGCTACGTTGTATACAAAACGCGGAAGAATGGCACACAAATCAAAAAAATAGCTGTTGGGTGGGTTTGGAGCCGTTGGGATTTTTTTTTTTAAATTATATTAATTATATTTATACTATATAAACAAACCAAACTCATTTTTTTAACACACTCCAAAATATTCTTTTATATCTTTTACACAAATATTTCTACCAAAATGTTTCCAAACAACAACCAAAATATTCTCGGTTTCGGCCAATGTGCCCGTCAAGGCAGCCAAAATCCACAACCGAACCAATCTACCGCCCGACGCCAACCGTACTCGTCCCGCAAATGTATGACCCGCAAATGGCCGCGTACTTTGCACTTCTACAAAACTCTATACCAAATGCGGTGCCCGATTTCCAAAACCCAATGACAAACATTTTTGCGGGTTCGGGTTCCCAACCCGCCCCGGAGACCCAACCCGAGGTCGAGTTCGTGCCGGAGACCCAACCCGCCCCGGAGACCGCAGGCGGTTAGAGCCAACGCGGACGTTCGAGAAAACACCCAAAGAAGGCCACCGGCGAACCTCGGGTTAAAAAAACGGTGATAGCGTGGAGTAGCGACAAGTGCGTACTATGTGCTCGTGCTTGGTGCCAGATATCGGAAGATGCCAAATGCGGTATGTTTTTAAAATACATATATATTTTTTTAAATTTCTTATAACAAACATTAAACTTGTAATGTTTTTATTTTTTCAGCGAACTATCAAAAAGCGGGGGGTATTTTGGCACAAAATTATAGAGAGGTTTCACAACCTTGGCGGGGACTCGCGTCGAGAAAAAGATTCGTTACTGTCGAAATTGGGCGACAGAAACACAAAATGCATGGCTTTCCATACGTTTTCTCTCGGATGAATCGAACTAGGAGTAGCGATGTCTTGGACGCGGAAGTCATGGAAAACGCGTTGGTTGAGTTTCAACATAAGGTCGGCGAGACCTTCAACTAGTTTGGCATTTGGAAAGACCTATTGAGGCATCACCCAAAATGGGGCTTGGTGTTGGATGCCGAAGCTGAAGCCGACGGTGGCCCGAGTAAAAAAAAGTCTAAAACATCGTCTTCGGTTGATCCAAACACGCCCCGTTCCGACGCTCGAAACTTCAACTTAAGCGATAATGACCCCGTGAATACTACCGAGATGCCTCGGCCGGGGGGTAGAAGAACCAAAGGAAAAGGAAAGGGGCTGCTTCGTCGTCAGCAACAGGTTCGAATCCCAAATTTGAAAGCCAATTCAAATTAATGAACTCTCGACTCCAAGATTTACACGAACTTGGAACCCAACGACTTCAAGTAAATTTGGACGCCGTCGAACTACTTAGAAGGAATGAAATGGACAAAGACATCGAGGTTTTATCAAACGAGCTATCCGAAGACGACCCGATAGTCCAATCTCTAAAAGCCGCTCGACGAGCGAAAATTTTAGAAAAATATAAATGAGTTTTAGTTTTATTAGTATTATTTATGTTTTTTTTAATTTGACGTATTTTTTTTAATTTAGTTTAATGTATTTTTTATTTCGAAGTTTAATGTAATTTTTAATTTTATGTTAATTTATTTAAATGACTTAGTTTTTAAAAATACAAATAAAATTAATAATGACTGGGCGCCACGTGGCGTATAATGCCTGGGGGTGAAGAGTTATGACTACAGCCTATTTTTGTAAAAAACCATAACTCTGACCGGGCGTCACGTGGCGCATAATGTCTAGTAGTGGAGCTTTATGACTACACATGGTCTAATAACCGACTTATTAACAAATCGTATCTTTAAATCAATCCGTCTGTAAATACATTTGATTCATTCATTACAGCCACCGGGTATATAAACATATATAAACATATATAAACAGTGATTTCAAAACCAGAGGTTAATCATACTCTGAAAATTTTACATAAGGCACAATTTGTTTTTCTAGGGTGATAGTGGAAATTTTCACCCTTACTGCCACTTTCTAGCACCTCATACGGCTCCTCGTTCAATTCTTTTGAAGTTATTGGATCCTTTTCCGCGCTTGAGAATCCACTCCCTTCTTCCACTTCCACTCTGTCCCGAAGAGTAACTAGGACCAATTTAGTCATGTTTTCATGTTCAAATTGAACACTTTCCGTTTTTGATTATTCTCAAAAGAAAAGATTATTCTCTTTTACCAAGAATATGCGGATCCAATCATGATCTAAGAACTAGAGATCTTTCTTGATCAATCCCCTTGCCCATCATTCTTCGAGAATCAGAAAGATCTTTTTCAAGTTTGAATTTGTTCATTTGGAATCTGAGTTATTCTACTTTATTTTTATTTACTTATTTGATTTATTTAATATGAATATTTTTTCTCCCTTTTTTATATTATTCCTTAAGTCCCATAGGTTTGACCCTTTAGAATTGGACTCATTTTCTCATTGAGCGAAGGGTACGCAAAAATCAAATTGATTAAAAGCAGTATGTGAAATATTTGGTTTTTCCTCTTCCTCTATCCAATAAGTACAGTATTTGAATCAATTGAGAACCTTTTCTTCTGGCTGAATCGATATTATTCCATTCCAATTCCTTCGCGATACCTCTTAAGTGAAAATACCGAATTGGATCCTAAATTGATGGGTTAATGTAAGCTTATACTAAATTGGATCCTAAATGTACTTGAGGTTTTGATATAAGTTAAATCCAATACACAAAATCAGGGAGATTGAGTACAGGAGACTAACAAGACACAATCTGGATAAGAAGTAGACAATAATCAAAGATCTATTCCAGGCCTCTGTGAGCTGGATGAGAAGAAAATAAATGCTAGTAGTCCGCGAGAACATCATATTTTCATAACTCAATCAATTTCATCGTTTAAAATATATGAATCAAAGAGCAACACCAACTTGAAGGACCCGAATGGATAATACTAAAAGTATAAGGGTGGTACGCGGTTTGGTGGAGATCCAAAGTTCAGGACCAAGTTGAATAACTTGGTGTCATAGTTATCTTTTATTTATTATTAAATAAATTAGAAGTCTAGTTTAATTATGTTTCCTAGTTTGAGTAGGATTAGAATTGTGGGTGTTATATAAACCCATCAAAAGGTTTTATTTGTGTAGAGTAGAAAGAATAGAACATAGTTGTTCTTGTTTTTTATTAATGAAAAGGGTCGCATAAACATTTATGCAAAATCTTGTTTGGTGTTCTTGATTCAGTTGTATAAGGTTTAACAAGTGGTATCAGAGCCTAACGATCCAGGCTCGTGTTTTTCGGCAAGTCTTGATTGAAGTGGTAGTTTCCAATCAAAGGCAAAAGAAGCCAAGAAACCGATCGCGGGAAAGAAACGGTTCAAGAATCGCTACAGGGAGAAAACCGGAGGTCGATCGAGAGCCATCCGCAGTACGTATCCTAGAGCGTTAGAAGGAAGAAAAGAAAAAAAAGTTTTAGTCGAACTAGTTTATCTTGACAGCCGACTGCCACCCTTGAACGAATATCATTCAAAGAAAGAAATATCGTTTCTTCTTTTTTGATTTATTTACGTGGAGTATAAGGAATAAGAAGAATCAAGTTTCTTTGTCTTTTGTGAGTTATTATATCACAATTCTAGATTTCCAAATACTGGTGTCATACTTTTTTGTTTGGGAATTGTTATTATTAAGTTCAAAAGTTAACTGTTGAAGGCTTAAAGCTAAAGCAGGGTAAGAACGAGCAGTCCGTTTTTTTTTTAATTATTCCACAGCAAGGAAAGAATCCATAAGTTTCGAAGAAGTAATGAGCCGAATTCTGGTTAATCAACAAACCGAAACCATGGCAGAATTCCAAGTCGTAGGAGGAATCAAGAAACTAAACCAAAGCAACTATAAACAATGGTCAATGTGCATTAAATCGTATCTTCAAGGTCAAGATCTTTGGCAGGTAACGGATGGTACCGAGACGAGACAACCCGCGAACGATATTAACAGTAGTATCGGAAAGTGGCAGGTGAAGCGGGTCGGGCGATGTTTATTATCAAGACAACAAATGATGATGATGTTCTTGATCACATTCAAGATCTCAAATACCCAAAGCAAGCGTGGGAGACGTTGGAGACCTTATTTACGAAGAAGAACGATGCTCGATTGCAACTAGTCGAAGATGAGTTGATGACGGTTTCACAAGGTGATCTTCCAATTTCACAATATTTTCGTAAAGTTAAGAATCTGTGTCGTGAGATTGGAGAACTCGATCTACAGTCTCGGGTTAGCGATGCTCGTATGAAGCGGATACTCATTCATGGTTTAAGGCCGGAGTATCGTAGTTTCGTTACCGCTATTCAAGGGCGGGCGACTCAGCCGAGTATTACTGAGTTCGAAAATATTCTTGCTGGACAAGAAGCCTTAGCAAAACAGTTTGTGGGTGTGTCAATTAAAATCGAGAGCGAAGCCTTGTATGTCGGAAGAAAAGAGAAGCATCGGTTTAGTAAAATTCATAACCGTTATGGCAAGAAAGGTAAGAGTAAATATCGGGAGAACGAGAAACGTGACCGACCCAAGAAGAGATAATGGAACCGGAAGGTCCGGGTTGACAACTCTGAAGAAAATTCATCGGACGAAGAGAACCAAGAAAATGAATCAAGGTACCAACCAAAGCAGTTTCCTTTTAGGTGCTATAAGTGTGGACAAAAAGGGCATATGGAAAAATACTGTCGAGAACCTAAGGAGGAAGGTAATGCAGCTGTTGTTAAAGAAGACGAACCGTGGGAAGTGGAGGCTAATATGGCCGAGGTTCAAGGTAAATACGCAGCTGACACCGAATTAAAACCGAACCTGGTAGATGAATGGTTTGAAGAAGGCTCCTGTTGGTGGACAAGTCAGAAAGTAGTGCCAGAGTTGAATCCGTTAAAGGTAACCATGGAATCATCTATTGTTATTTTGAATCTAGATGATGAGGAAATCATGGTTGAAGAAGAAAATACGGTTGATCAAAACGTAACTGTGACAGTAACCGAACAAGACGAGAGAGAAACCGTGTTGGAAGAAGTGCACGAGGAGGTAGCTCCGTCTCATGTTACGGGTTGTCATGATGGAATATAAGAAGCTGAAGATCAACAAACCAACAAAGTTGATGTTGGAGGTTGCATGAAGTTCATGCAAAGTTCGGGTGGTCCGAATGAACGAACGAATAAAGGAGTTGAGTTCGAGAGGGAGCATGCATCGAGAGTGGATGTAAGAATTGCTTTAGGTACCATGAAAGTTGGTCATGAAGTTGAGAAAGCAAAAGTTGTTTCCTATCTGAAACCGAGTGATGCAGTTCTAAATAGTGGCAGTCTCGAAACTAGCTTATTTATAACCAGGAAAAAGAAACTTGAAGGTAGTGTGGTGAAGTCGAATCCAAGAATCAAGCTCAAGGAAGTGCAAGCTTTACAAGGTGTGAAAGATCTTGGAGGAACAATGGAAGTTGGTATTGAGAGGGAGTGTAAAACTTGGAGCAACACCAACTTGAAGGGCCCAAATGGATAATACGAAAAGTATAAGGGTGGTACGGAAGATCTCAATGGGCGATTTGGTGGAGATCTAAAGTTCAGGGACCAAGTTGAATAACTTGGTGTCTTAGTTATCTTTTATATATTATTAAATAAATTAGAAGTCTAGTTTAATTATGTTTCCTAGTTTGAGTAGGATTAGAATTGTGGGTGTTATATAAACCCATCAAAAGGTTTTATTTGTGTAGAGTAGAAAGAGTAGAACATATTTGTTATTGTTTCTTATTAATGAAAAGAGTCGCATAAACGTTTTATGCAAAATCGTGTTTGGTGTTCTTGATTCACTTGTCTAAGGTTTAACACTTAGACCACCAATGCAAAACGCATTCGTAAGCACGTCCAATCAGCTTCCACGTCAAATTTTCATAAATGGACTATAAACACTCAATTTCACTACAACCCTAAAAATATTTTTACTAATACTTCCATTTCAGCATCACAACTATTTTCTAAAATTACTTTTAGTAATGAAACTAATCGATCTATAATATATATATATATATATATATATATATATATATATATAAACGAAAGCTTTAAAAGCTCTATGGTTGCTCCTTATATTCTCTCAAGTCATCAGATTACATTACATGTGAATAAAGACTTCTCATGCATTTGACCCAAATTCACGGGTATAAGTCTCACCAAACCCAGATAGCCCTTAAATGGGTTATAACATCTCATTAAATTAAAAATTAATCTCGCCAAATATTTGGTATGAAAGTCCTATAAAACAGGGATATATTAAAAATTAATATATGATTTCTTTAAAAAAAGATATATATTATATATAATTAAAAAAATTATAATAAAAAAATAAGCGGATCATGGGTCTTACCAAACCCCAATAGCTTTTAAACTGGATTATAACATCTCATTTAATTGTGAAAATTTTTCATCATTAAATCTTAAATATATTATTAACTTTTGTACAATAAAAAAAGTTAAAATCTAAAAAAATATATATATAAATATTATAAACGAATAATATAAAACAGTTATGGTACTTACATATAATTTAGCCCATATCACATATCAATAAAATAATCTTAAATATATATAAACAGAACATTTAAAAGCTCTCTATTTGCTCCCTACATTCTCTCAAGCCACCAGATTGCATTATTTGTATATGGGGGTATTTGACCCGAATTCACGGGTATGGGTCTCACCAAACCCAAATAGCTAACATATCATTAAATTAAAATTTAATATCACCGAACATTTGATATGAAAATCCTATAAAATAGGGATATATAGACAATTAATTACCTATTTTTTTTAAAAATATCTATACTGTATATAATGAGGGAGAGATGACAAATTAAGACATTTCTTTTTAAATAAAATACAAATTATAATAAATAAGTTACAACCCAACAAAGCACGGGTAATAAAATCTTTTAAAAAAAATATAACGTGCACTTTCAAATCATTAAACATAGTTACAATTTTGCCCCATTCACTTTAATCACCTTTTGTAAATTTAAAAAATACTTACAACTATATCCCTTAATCTTTTACCTATATATTATTTTCATTTTCACTTTTAAATCAACATTTCCCATGAAATTTTAACGGCCATAACTTTTTTATACGTTGATATTTTTTATAAAGCATTGCACCATAAAAACGAGCATTTTATTATCTTTAATTTGAGTATCATATTGCTATAGTTTTTTCAGTTAATTAAAAACAACACTTTACGTATGGGTGTTTGCGGTCTGGTTTTGATGGTTATATGTTGCATATACCCCCCTATAAACAAGATTATCATGACACACAAGTGCCACCGGTATTACCACACATCAATCTCTCTTGGCAGTTATGGCGGGCCCGTTCAACTGCCAACTCAGCTTCACGTCCTGCCACCGGCAGCTGTCACCGAGAAAATATCACCCTAACCTTTATTTCTACCCAGTTTGATTTCGGGAATGGTTAGTATGATGCAAATCGGCATTAGAGTACCATACAACATTAATGAGGAATCACTACAATGACGTAATGAACATATCAATCCATCAAGCGTAAATAAATCGTAATACCACAACCTCTAGTGAAATATATGAAATCAAAATTTACAACTTGTCATGAGAAAAACATTTTTCATAGCCCAATCACATTCATTGTCTAAATTATATGAATAAAATATAGATATGACTTAGATTGTTGGTTGTGGTGCGCCATTCTGGCTGCTAACAACCTCTTCGCTACCACGTTGGCCGCGTACATCCTAATGTGGGTGCGCTAACTAGCAGGGTTGTCTCTGAGGATGCGGGACACCTTAAGGGCTGTGTGCCAGAAAGAAAAATTGGCCCTAATATATATAAATTGTTTTTAAAGAGAAACCAAATATATACCGTTGTTAGTCTGTTTGGACAAAAAGACAAATACCTTTTGTTCTTTGAATTACATAAAACTGGAATACTATAAATTAATTATGGGTATTTGCTTTTAAAAAACTATGCATTATACATATATAAAATAAAAGATCTTAATACAAATAATTGACTCAACCAATAGAATTAGATAAAAAAACATATGTTGTGCCAAAAAAATTAATGCTTTAGCCTTGCAATCCAAATCCAAGTTGAGAGAGAGAGAGAGAGAGAGAGAGAGAGAGAGAGAGAGAGAGAGAGAGAGGTATGTTGTCACCAGGTTGATACCTGAGACCAACTCCAAGTGAGCAACGCAACACACAATTTGAACAACAAGATATTTATTTTTAAATTTCGTTTGTATCTAACTAGTGTTTTACTCAAAAAAAATCCGGGCGATAATAAACCAAAGTGTTTTTGATTTTCGGGTGTTGAGGCAGTAACTTGATGTGAATTTGGTCGGTTTCCGTTAAGTGCGTTATGATACCGGAACTAAAAAAAACATATAAAATTAGAGGTGACCAATTGGGTGGCATCGGTCGGTACTTGGGCGTTGGGAAGATCCAAACGTTGTCAATCCCGAACGTTGAGGCGGTGAGTCTACGCAAATTTGGCCGATTTATGTCACATTCGTTATGGTACCGGAATTAAAACAAAAAAATGGCATTCAGTAGGTTTTTGTCATATTCGGTTAAGGTACCATAATTAAAGCAAAACGCGGTGAGCCTACGCGAATTCAGTTGATTTCAGTATCATAACTAAAACAAAAGGAGCAACAAAACAATGCATTCGGTCGATTTTCGTTATAGTATTAAAAAACAAAAATAAAAAACAGAAAGAAAAAAAACTCGGGCATTAAGGCGGAAACTCAACACGAGTTTGGTCGGTTTCAGTTACTTTCATTACAGTGTTGGAGTTAAAAACGGAAAAAAAATATAAAAATGAGATGGACCAATGTGGTGGCGTTAGTTGGTAAAATCAGCGTTGATAAAACCCGAGTGTTGTCGCCTTGTTGGTCGTTGAGGCTATGAGTCTACACGAATTCATTTGGTTTCCGACTTTCTGTTATATTTGTAATGGTACCAGAAAATAAAACAAAAAAAAATTTGACCAATATGATGTCGTTAAGTGCCCAATCGACACTTAGCAGCACCAAACTTAATATTTGTTATATACTTATATATAATAATAGTTTATGTATTGTTTACCCCATTTTTTTTCTTTTGGGACCCAAAACTTTTTGGGCCTAAGTGGTCGCACAAACAACATAACCCTTGGCCTGGCCCTGCTAACTAGCGACTGGGATTCGACCATTGGAAGTGAGAATGTTCGGGAGGGTGTGTTCTTTGGTCAAATATGACCGTTTGAATTAAAAATAAAAATCAAACTATATGAAGAAAATGAAGAAGATCTGCAGGTTGAAGATGAAAAAGAAGCCTATAAACAAAGCTTTTCTAGTGGGACTTTAGTTTTAAACTACACTTCAAAAAAAATGTTAACTATTTTATGGACCTATTGTTTTACAAATGTGCATTGGTTTTCATTAATTCCAACTATTATATTTTGGTCACTGTCGGTTTCAACTAATGAGTTGGCTGTTGATGGTCCCATATTTTAGCGTATTTGTTCATGATCGATGTCGAAAGATCAATCAAAAACATTT
The DNA here is from genome assembly GCF_021521415.1 of Bidens hawaiensis. Lineage (NCBI taxonomy): Eukaryota > Viridiplantae > Streptophyta > Magnoliopsida > Asterales > Asteraceae > Bidens > Bidens hawaiensis. The sequence goes on from NW_027496670.1 coordinate 97,656, forward strand.
ATAAAATACATTTACTAGTCAGAGCAAGTAAGATGTCGAATCCACAGGAAACAGTGGAAAGTGCCAATCAAGTTCAATACTTAATAACTAACTATGCTAGGCGGACAGACGATGTCAAGCAGATTAAATGTTGATTTGGTTGTAAAACAATTAGAGAAAAGTAATCAACTCCAGGTTGTGAAGCAGACTAGACCAATTGATTATACCTATTTGGAAAACTCGTTTGATTACACCTATAAACAAAAGACTAGATATTTGACCTTGCTGATCGTCAGAACTTAATCCGAACAATTGGCTTAGTTGAATAATAACCTAATTGATTTAAGGGCTAAAGATAAACGGGTCAATGACTCAAAGAACTTAATCCTAAAAAGTTGATGACCACAAATCAATAAACTGATAAAATCACAAAGCATTCAATTACGAAAAACTGTTGAATGCATAAACAAACATAAAAGGTTAATCAATCGAATGATTGATCAACTCTAGTTCCAATGTAATGATTCAAATAACAAAAAGTTTTGCTTACAAACACAACCCTACTCTCGGAGGTGGTCACGAAAGGTTTAGCCTTGCATCTTGATCTTGAATAACTTCATTGATTGTTGCAAGGATGATAATATGGATGATTATGATGATTGGAAGGTGTTATGATGGAGGAGAAAGACCCCAAAATCGCCCAAGGATGTCAGGGTATGAAGCATAATCTATTTAGGGTTTAATTGGGCATAAATATGGAAGAAAAACAAGAAAAAACGATTTTCCATCAGACCCGGCCGTAGCCTACCGTCTAGACACCGTAACTTATGGCCTGGGCGTAGCCTACGCCTCTGGTCACTGCCTTACGGCGGCTACAGCACCAAAACACCGTTTTTTTCATAAAATCTTCATTTCAACTCCGTTTCCTCCCCGTTTGCGGTCACGTCTTCGTATCTCAATTCTCTATCATATCATATATCATTACTTTCATTTCCACTCTAACATGAATGCTCCAAATTCGCTCCTTTAAGATCCTTTAAGCTCTTTTAAGCTTCGATCACCTGTAAACATAAAAATCAATCAAAGTACTTGTGTTCGATATATAAAAACACTTAACATACACGAAATTAAACACTTAAAACACATTCTTTTACCCACACATCAGTTACCAACGGTCTATGGCTAACAAAATCCTAACACCGTTACTTGCAGGTCACCGGAAAAACACTTTTAATTGGAAAAGTCACATTTTTTGTTAGAAAATTCAACATGAACACCAACACTACAACTTAACTGACTCACCACCAACCAACCAACCCTCACCACTTGAGCACCACCAACCAATTTCGACAATGATTCTAGGGTTCTTCGACCTCAATAATTTGGGACTTTTACTAGAATAAATGTTCCTAAATGTCAAATCTAAGGTTACAAAGGCGTTGAGATGAAAATGTTGAGCTTTTGGGGAAAAAATATGAGTTTTCAAGCCAAAAACGTTTTCCAGGTGACCTGCAACTAACGACGTTAGAATCCTGTTAGTAACGGACCGTTAAGAACACATATGATAAAAGGTGGGATCGTTATCGTTATCAGCCATATCGTTAGTTGAGACTGCCATCGACCAAAAGATGATAATTGAGACTCATAGAAACCAATACACCTCTTATAAACAAAAACCTGGGTTTTTCTTATTTTTTTTTTTTTTTTATTTATCGGCCCAATTTTAATGTAATTCATGCCTAATTGTTATAAACTATTTGAAGGCATTTGATTTGTAATATTTTCACTGTAATGTATTTTTTTTCTATTAATGTTAATTTACAAATCTAGAAAAAGAAAAGGTATAAAACTGAAATGACGCTGAAGCTCCTGCTCCCTGAACCAACAGGCTCAGATGACGACTTCAACATGAGTTTTATCAAGTGTACAGTCAGCGTCAAGTGACGCGATATTAGAGGATGAATTCAGAGTTAGGTTTCAGCGGCAAAACATTTCTAGAATATATATTCTACCACAACATTTGTCAAATAACACAAAATAATGTCTGAACATGGATGATAATTTATTGTTTTGACTTTCAGAGTCAAACATGTAAAGGAACCAAGAAGTCTTTCATCCTCTTACTCATCCTATGATCAGCATCCTTAACAGTCTTATGGATCCAATAAACGGTTCTAATAATATTAGCAATATCAATACACAAAGACAGCACAAACCAACATGCCCTACCTTAATCCAAAACTTTACTATTACTTTAAAACACATTCAAACTCTTTGATTAATAAAGCATAACCAATTTAATTGTCATTTAGAATGAAGACAAGGTTTCAATGTAACGATGAATACATACGAAGTCATATTCGTGACGATACAACTCCCTAATACTCTTGTCGTGAACATTGTACATAATTATAGGGTATGTTTGGCAAAACTAGCTGGTAGCTGTAGCTGGAAGCTGTTGGCTATTAGCTGGAAGCCGGTGGCTGGAAGCTGTAGCTGGTAGCTGGAAGTTGTAGCTCTTTAGATATATTTAGATGTTTGGCAGAGTAGCTGGAGCTTTTAATAAAACGTATAAAATTACTAAAATGGGCATAACTAAAATCAATAATAGTAAATGTATTTATTTTGGAATGTTATTTAAGTAAATTATCATACTAAAAGCTTGTGGCTCTTTCTAAACGCTACTAGTAGAAGCTTTAAGCCTTTTCTCCTGACCTAAAAGCTTCAAGCTCCTTGAACCAAACAGACCTTTTAATTGAGTATGAGCTTTTTCTTAAAAGCTTGAAGCTTGTAGCTCCTTAAAGCTTCTAAAAGCTTCATGCCAAACATACCCATAATCTTCCCAGGAGTTGGCATCACCAAGAATATTTCTTCTTCTTCTTTACCTCTAACCACATCAAGGACTCGAAAATTAAGTTTCGGGAAATTACCCCGAAGCACATCAAGCTCTACCTGATACCTCACAAACCACCCCGAACGATCCATCAACGTCTCGTAAACATCCATGATCAATGTATTTGGTTTGTGATGCTTGTGTAATATTAAATGTAGATGACTTCTCGATTCCCCAAAATACATTAATACGTCATCAAACACCAACCCCTCCGGTAAGGGCAACGTTTGCAACTGTTCATCATCTATTTTAAAATATAAGTATTTTCTGTTTCGAAAATATGGAGGCCAATAAACGGCCCCGTTCCAGTAAACCGGGTCGTGGAAGATGGGCCTTGGCACAGAGAAAGACTCAACACATACCTTCCATTTCCCGGTATCAGACGAGTAGACTTGAATCTGAAACATGTTTTCATGAGGGTTTAAAGGACAAACAGAAACAACTTTGTAGTGCACGCAATGTGTTTGATGAAACGCCAGAGCCGTAAAATGAGTATGGCGTACAGGGACTGGTGGGATGAATGCGAGTTTCTTGGTGGTGGGATTGAAAACATAATATTCACGAGCACCATTGTGAAAGGTAGAACAAAGTAATAAACCGTTACAAGATTGCTCAATTCTGACACGGGAACGATTAAAGTAGAAATCGAGACTACGGAAAGGAGGAGGGCTTCGGTTTTCAACATCCAAGGGAACGTATATATTTCCAGCAAATAGACCAAGAGATTGAGAAAGTTTAATGTATTATCGACCTGACCCGATCCACAAACTGATTTCAAACCGACCAAAACTCAAGTTTCTATATCGAATTGGTTTCAATCTGACCCAAACCGGTTTGAATATTTTCCACCAAAACCGGACTGAACCGGTTTCTCCACAACCGGTTTTGACCAAATTTAACCAAACCAGCCGAACCGAATTTGTACGCCTCTACTTGCTATACATATCAACCTTAACAGAGTGAAGGTAAATAGAAAATTTTGATGTTTATACGATTTAGATCTGTCAGACATTCTTTATATTTTTTTACATTTTATACATTTCGCGTGTGCCCGACACCACTTGGTGTGCATAAGAGATACGATTTGATTAGATCGTTTTTATAATTATTCTCATCGTACTTGTGCGGTATGCATATATGAAAATAATATTCATTGTGTTATATATAAACCTAAAACAAATGTGAAGAAGGTTGTGCCTAAATAATGACCAATGCCCTTGTAAAATCTTTTTATGATCTGATAGTACTGCCAATGCTATATCTTATAAAGTATTATTTGACAAGAACCAAACGTGAGGGAGAGAGTGTGATTGGGATGTGACCAAAGCCGTGTTAAAAATATTAATTTGGAGGTGGAACAGGTTGCAGGTGCATGTTCAGAATTCAGAACTAAATTGTTTGTTCCTAACACACCACGTGACCCTATACCAAATATCAATAATACTCCTTAAAAATGAACTCTAAAAAATATGTTAATTGGTGATGCATTGAGGAATAATACATAAAGAGGCTACTTTTATGGCATAAATAATAAATGAAAAGATTACTGTAAAAGGCAAAATTTGATATATTGTTGAATGTTTTAACTAGTAATATTTCAAAGCTTTTTATAAGAAATTTTTTAAATTAACTGATATTGTGAAATCTTAACATTTAAAATAAAATGTTAAATTTAAAAGTGAGAATTAATTAGTTTAATTAAATAATTAATTATCTAAGGAAACAACAAATCAACGAGTTTATTATCCTAGAAGTCTTAGGAGCAAGTTAAACATAAATTATTACTCAAGAACTTTTAAAACCAATATTAAAGAATGTTGTGCATGTTTAATTTTCATTACAATGTCAATAGGTTGTACTTGTGATTGTGAATCAATCAAAATGAACAGTAGTTTGATATATGCTCTACATGGTGTCGACTTTGTTCTTCTTATTACAGTTATTTGTTTTCTTTTTCTTTTTCTTTTCGTTCTTTCATTTTGTGTTCCTACAATAAAGGCGCAGAGTGGGTGGTTATTACTTGCATAGTTGGATGACCAACCATGTTAAAAAAGTGGTAGATGAACATCTAATCCTTATAAGATGGAATGCGAGTCAAAATGTATAAAGACTTATTACTTAATAGTTATACAACTTGTTGAAACGTGTTACTATGTTAGTAAGACTATCCCCATCAACAATCTCAATCTCACATTATAAAATTAATTTTTTTCTCTTCAATCTACAAAATTTAACCCACTCCAATCTGTTATCCCCATTAACAACCAATCTCATCCTTTTTTTATTAAATAAATTTAATTTATAATTAGTTTTGATTAACTATATAAATATAATTAAGTAATTATATTTTTTTTAAATAAGATAATTCAATAATGGTTAAAACTAAAATTTTATATAAAAAATACGATTTTTTAAACAAACTCCATTTTTAACGAAATTTATACCGGAATGCTCACAAAAAAAACTAAGTAAGACTGTGTTTATAGATTTTTTTAAAAAGTCAAATATAATAAGTTATAAAACAAAAACCAAAATATATATATAATTAATTGGTGAGAATAAAAAAGAAAAAAAAATACATACACTCACATTGTGACATGTGGTCACAAGTTGACCAAATTTGAGATTGCAATCTCATTTGATCCACCGATCTGATTGGCTAATTAAATCCATTTTTCTTTTTTTAAAAAAATAAAAATAAATTGAGGGTTTGCAATCTTGGATTGCCAATGGTTGTAGTCTAAGTAGCACGGGAACGGGATCAGGATATGCGGGCGTTACGGGTATGGGAAACGGCAAAAATCAAAAATCTAAGACACGGGTACAGCCAAAAAAATATTTAAAAAAATACAAATGTATTAAACAAAGTCCAAAATATTTTTATGATGATATAAAGTTCAAACTCCAAAAAAAAAAAAACTACATCAACCATAGGTAATTACTTAACATTTATCAAATAATCAATTTGTTTTCAAACTCTGGTTCATCTAGCGAGATCGGCAACCACCAAAAACCCAACATCTTCCATTGAATCAAAGGCATCTCCACCCACATCCCATATCTTTACATCATCAGTCCGATTCCTTGACAAAAGGCGAAGATTATTGTGGACATAAACCAAGTCTTCAGCACGACTTGTATTCAACTTGTTCCTCCTAAGCGAGTGAATGAATGCATAAGTACTCCATCTACGCTCTGCACAAGAAGAACTAGGTTGTTCAAGTAATTTAAAAGCCAAAGTCTGGAGAAAAGGAGTTTGAGTACCAAAGTTAACCCATCAATTTTTTTATAATTTTTAAAGGCTCGTATATAAAGAAAACAAAGGGAACCTTCTAGCTAGAAGCCCGAACAAACAAGAAGAAAGAAAATACAAACCGAAACCAAAACAGAAAAAGAACAATAAAACTTGACAAAAAACTACAACGGGAAATTTTTAAAGTTGAACTGGCACCATTTGTCCCACTCTAAGTTGACCCGGTTGCTCCTATTTTTCACCCAAAGATAGGAAACCAACTTTATGTCACTTATCATTTTATTAATCGTAGACTCTTTAAAGTCGTTAATCTTCGCATTCGTTGCTTTCCAGATGAGCCAAAACGTGACCGCGAGAATGGACCGTATTATTTGTTCTAACTCCTTAGGGACTTTAAGTTGTTTTAGAAGTTAACCCACCAATTCTTGGGTTCCATAATGCCCATATGTGTAATGCATGTTATAACCTCAAAAGAACCACTCTTTATTGAAAATAACCAAACAGTGTATACTCATCAAGAACTTTGTTATACTCATCATTATTAGGAATTAACCTTTTAAAACATTTCATCCTTTCTTGTGAAATTTCACCATCCCTTTGTGGAGAAATTCTTGTAGAATCCTCAAGTAACCATGCATCACTATAATATCTACTACATTCAAAAGTCAAAACATAAGTACATAATAGAAATCAAGCATATAATTTAAAAATCATATACCTTGGATTTATATAATGTGCTAAACAATGTAGGGGAGTGTTATTCTTCACCCATCGAGACTGTAAAATATCATGCACAACATCATAAAAGAAATTTAATTCAGATGCCTGACGTCGTTCTTTCTTGTAGATTTCAATCTTCGCTTTCTCAATAATCGAATCCCACATCTCATACACCAAGTGTAAACATGGTTTGTCGGTGTCAGAAACTCTAATAATCTCATATATAGGCTCAGTGAAACTAAGAATGTATGATACTTTTTCCCACCATTCATCATCCACAATCTTTTCTTTAACAAAGTTTGCTTTCATGGTGTCATCTTCTCTATAAGAAGACCATTCTTCGCTTATGACCATAGGTTAAAGACCCTGTTTGATAAGTTTCAATCTCTTAAGCATCACAATTATGGAGGCAAAGCGAGTATTGTCAACCGAAAGTGTTTAACAGGAGAAAACTTGTTGAGAATCGAGAGTCTCATGTTTTGGTTTATGGTGAAATTTTTTATTGCAAGTGCATCTGTGTGAACATGTTTTATCCATCTGCACTCTTCATATGGTGTTTCATTTGTTTCCACATGCCTTGGTGAACAAATGTTCTTCAAAGCAAGATTAAGCATATGAACAACACATGGAGTCCAAAAGATGTGAGGAAACTGACTCTTTATAATCTCTCCAACTTCCTTACAATTTGTTGCATTGCCAATAATGATTTGCACAAGATTTTGGTGACCAATTTCATTGATGACTTCTTTCATTAAATCAACAATAAAAAATCTATCTTTTACTTCCCCAAAATAATTTACCGCCTTTAGAAACATAGGACCACTACTGGAGGTAGCCTTGAAATTGATTAGAGACTTTCTTGTAGGGGTCACTTCAACCATCACTCACAATAGTCACACCTTTTTCTTTCCATGAAAACCTAAATGGTTCCAATAGCCGGTGAACATTCTCTTTTTCTTTTTGTAGTAACATTGTTCTGAGCTTATTATAACTAGGAGGTACATAACCAACAATTTTGTTTTTAGCAGCAAACCGAAAAAGCCCTGACATAGTGTGGATTTCTTGAAAGATTAAAAGGTGAACATCCTGCATAAAACATTCTTGTTATTTCTTGATGTAGTTGGTCCTTAATTTCAACACCAAAAAGCCTTTAAATAGATAATGAAGTCCCTTTTCTTTTCTTAAAACTAACACCAGCTTCACATGGCAACCTGACTTCTTTCTCTTTTGATTAGGCTTTCTTCTCTTCATGCGCTTCTTCTAACCGTCTCATTTCAAGTTTGTCACTCGCTTTTGATTTCTTGCAAGTTCTAATCCATTAACCATATAAATAGAAAAAAAATGTTCACCATCTAAAAAAGTTAATGTATAAAATTGTAAGCACAATAATTCTAAATCTACAATAAGCAAAGCTACATAAATAATCGAATCTAGAATACAATAACTTTAAATCACAACAAGCAATCTACAATAATTATTCATCCTTGTAACATCCCTAAAATTTCGAACCCAAAGATGACAAATTTCAAAAATAAGGGACCAAACTAAAATTTTTGCCTTCACGTTCAATCGCGATACGCGACAGTTGAAGACCATGTGTCATCGCGTATCGCGATGACAAGGTCTGACAGGGTGACACGTGTCAGGACACGTGTCACCACGTGGCATAAAGGCATGACGAGGTGACACGTGTCCCCCCACGTGTCACAAGGTGGCACCGCGTCCGCCACGTGGCGAAGCTACTGGCGAGTCATCAATGCTACGTCACGGTACGCGACAGGGTTATTATCAACCATCACGTATCGCGATGGGACCCCTGATCAAGTCTATAAATAGAGGCATTTGGCCTCTCATTTTCACACACCAAAACCCACTCTCTCTCTCTAGAAAATTTTTCTCTCTACCTCGTTTCCGTGCCACCGACCCGACAATTATAACCTCGTAATCCGCACCATATCCCGACGACACCTCGAAGTTCGTACCGACAATCCCGACAATCGGCGCACCTCGTTTTGCGTGCCGACTTCGTAAACCGTGCCGACCCGAGACGACCCGACATTCTGCCTCGAAGTACGTGCACAACCCGGCAACCCCCGAACGTTGCCTCGATTTGCGTGCCGAGGAGTTGTTGATCAAGATTCTCAAAGTACGTGCAAGCGTCGAAGTGCTGCCCGAGAATCTAGAAAATAATAAGCTAAGCAAGGTAAGAGTTCTGTCCGAATAAAATATTAATAAAATAATAAAGGCTTAGACCCTAGTCAGGGGTATAACCTAGACCTTCATCAAAGAATTATAAATATAATGAATAAATTAAAATAACGTTTCTTTAAGAAAGATAGAATTTTTAAAGGATATTGTTAATACATTATTTCTTCATTTTTAAGAAATATAAGATATTAACAAAGGATAGAGATAATTGACGTTTCTTCTTGAAGAAGAAACATATCACATAGTTAGCAAATATAGAGAAAGATTTCATATCAAAATATTTCATTCAAACAAAAGATCAATCAAGGTTTAAGCTATCAAAACCAGACTAAAGGTCTGTAGCCGGATTAAGAGATGATCCAGGTATTTACATAAACCTATTTTATTATAGGTCAATAATTCAATCAATCATTCATTCATTCACAAAGGTTTTCAAACGAGATCATCACATCATTCAGAACAGACAGTCACAGATGAATACGTTAAACCTTTTTCAATCAGTCAAGATAAACGGGTTGTTTATCTTAAACAAAGAAAGTCAAATAAAGATTATGGGATTACGTGATCCCTATTAAAATACAAGATAGAAAATAAAAACAACTCAGACCGAGTACACATGTGTCTGGATCCAAACATAATCAATCTAGTCTATCAGTCAAGGCTACGTGGCCGCAGACTAGAGGTCATAATAAAAGTTCTCCAAAGGGTATCAACTCCCGGAGAACCGTAATTGTGTGTATATAGCAGTGGCACAATCCCAGACATAGTAGACGTTTCTGCTAAGATTGTTTCATGAAAACTATCTTGTCAGTCAAAGAAAGATTTATAAAATGTTTTTTGAGTCATCGATTCACCAGCATATCATATCGCTGACGTATTTTCCCTCCATGATTACAGGAAATAAAAGTTAGTACAGATAGAAAGGAATTAGAGCCATTGAAGAAGATAGACGCTCGCAAGGTAAAGATGACTCAATTTTAAAATAATTAAATTATTGCAAATAATATTTAAACAAGTTTTATAAATCAAACGAGGTTTACAAATCAAACTCTCGAATATTTATTATTCGAAAAGCTTTCTAATAAATCAAATATTATAAATAAAGATTTTACAAATAAACTAATGTTTCAAAATATAAATTAATATTTTATTATAAACTAAATACTTCCGCTAAAACTCTGATATATTTACAAAACAGGTACTAACTATTGGTCACACGCCTAGGCCCTAAGTGCGGGTGTGACAATCCTGTAAAAGTATAAAACACTACAAAGATTACATGTTATACCAAGAACACGTGCTCTAACCTTGTTTCACCACAAAGGTCACACTTAAATTTCCATGTTCCTCCGGACGTACCTATCTTTTCAATTTTAGTTACGTAACCCACAATGGTGGTTCATCTACCGGAACAATACTAGTAGAAGATGCTCATTTTGTTGTCTCTTGGGAAACCATAATAAATTGATTATGATCAAGTGGTGATTGATGAATAATTGAATACTGGTAAACAAAGAATTACTTTGAGAACTGATAATGAGAAGATTATGGTGAATTTAATTTAGAATTACTAATGAGAAAAAATATCATATATGGAGTATTTAGTATGGACGGTTCGCTTACTTTAATCCATTCCATCAATCGTCTCATATTATAATTTATTTATAAAACTATTTTAGGAATTTAAAAAATTTATCAGAAAACCTTAAATTTTTAAGGAAACATTTCAGAAACTTCTACGACATCGTACCCAAGCTCTTAAACTTATAACATCCCATCCCCGATTTTCAGAAGCGACCGGGAAACGTTTCGACGGTGTTTTTTCGGCGTACCCGTCCCCGTCCCCAAGTCGTCCCCAGGACGGGGACTCCACTGTGTTTCACGTATCTATGCGTCATAGCTATGTTACCCATGCCAACTCAGCTACTCTCATTGGTGGCAACGGCAATAGCAACTTTGACTGTTATCGGAGTAACGACAAAAGGGGGAGGCTGGAGGTGGCTGCCCAGTCAAATGGAGCTTGGATGAAGATTAGACCACCCGTAGTGGCAACGTTGCCACCAACGTTGAGGACGAAAACGCGGGGTACACCGCCCCCTGCGTTATATGAAATTGATTTTTGGCTGCATTGTATACAAAACGCGGGGGTTGGCACACAAATAAAAAAAATAGCCGTTGGGTGGGTGGGTCTTGTTGTTATGGTGGTGGTGGGTGAGTTACAGATCAGAGAAGAAGGAGAAAAATGGTGGTGGTGGTGGTGGGTGGTAACGCGATCACCAGAAAAATGGTGGTGGTGGCCGGCGAATTGAAGAAGACGAGGAGTGGTGTATTATATATTTTTATTTTAATTTATAACCCACGCCATTTTGTTATTGTAATTTTAAACCCATAATATATTTTTTATTGCAATTTTAACCCCACACCATTTATAGGTAAATAAGTTTCAAAATCTCCATATTGGTAAACACTTTTTACCCAAACCCCTTTGGTAAAAAAAACTTGGTTTATGCTTATGTTTATGTTACTAATATAGTGTATTAATTATATATTTAATTATTTAAATGAATTATTATTTAAAAAAACAAATAAAATTAATAATGACTGGGCGCCACGTGGCGCATAACCCCTGGATGTGGAGAGTTATGACTACAACCTGTTTTTGTACAAAACCATAACTCTGACTGGGCGCCACGTGACGCATAACCCCTGAATGTGGAGCTTTATGACTACACATAGTCTTAGGGGCGCCAAAGACTAAGAAAGAACCACATGGTCTTGTGATTTTGTCAATTTCATTATAACCAAACTACAATTTTTTGTATAATTTAACCCAAAACTAACTTTTAAAAAATAGAAGCATGTTATATTTTTTTAAATATATATTTAGGAAAATTCCTAAAATAGTCAATTCTGACAAACTATTTTAAAAAATAGTCATTGTTTAAGGTTAAAATACAAATGAAGATAAAAATAAGAATTGTGAGAAGGATTATGACAACACAAAAAACCTCTCAACAAAAAATAATTAAAAAAAATCATAACTCAGTATATAGTTAAAAAACAAGAGAACTCAAATGTTTCCTCCGTCATTCTCGTTAAAAAAATGACGAAAAGACACAATTTCGATATCAAACACACTTGTGAAAATGAACAAAAACACAATTATAACTAAAAAAACACAATAAATCGCAAAATATCATACAATGTCGAACAAAATATAACATAATGTTGAGCAATATAACACAATACTAAGTATAAAACACAATATAAGGGAAAAAAACATAATCAATGGCGAAAATAAACACAAAACACAATGATAGTTTTCCCTCAACATTTTTTTAAATGAGGAAAACAGTGAAAACATTTTTTTGTTTAAACTTTTTTTGATTTTTTGTTAAATTTTGAGTTATGAATTTTTTTTTTATTATTTTTTTTGGGGGGGGGGGGGGGGGTTGTGTGGCTATAAATATTTTTATCCTTCTCATCTTTGTCTCTTTTTATAGAATAACTTGACCATTTTAAAAATTCCCAAAAATGGCCATTCAGTCGGATCCGATGTAAACCGTTTCTGAATCGACAAATTAATCTACCCTATCAGAAGTTACCACATGTGTTGCTGTCTAGTCTTTCGGCGAAAAACAAAGTTTTTCTATTGTCCGACGTAATTTTTTCCATTTTAATCTTTTTCATCTCAAACCTTAAGACCTTTATAACATATCTCTATCTCCACCTTTCTTATTGCCACATTATAATCAAGCAAATCTACAATGTAAATGACCTAGTTTTTCGATAAGAACGCAATCATAATGCTTATTTTTCACAAATCACATTTGTTTTTGACAAATCCACGCAAGAAAGTGACCAACACATGAGTTAAATTTGGAAAAATTCGATGGAAGATTAATCTGTCGAATCCAACGGTAACATGGATTAAACCTTCAGACCCAACTGCTTTTTTTTTACATCACCTAACTCACTAATCCGTCGGAAGATTTCGCTAAACGTCAGATCCGCCCCCGTCAGGTCAGAAACTACGTCAGATCCGATCGTTTTTCACCATTTTAGGAATTTCTTTAAAACCATGATTAATTTTGAAAATGGATAGTCAACAATTTAGCCATTTTAAAATTTTTCCATATTTTTCATATTTTAAATCTTGTTTGGTCAAATACCAATTACCTTCATCATAAATAAATCATAATAAAAAGTGAATAAAACAAACAACCAAAACCAAAACCAACACCACCAAGTGGACCATACGTCGAACTGTCATCCACTCCCGCCTTCATATTATACGAAACACTGAATACATCACATTACATATATTATTATTATTATTACCTGTCATTTTCCTCCATTGATGCATCCTTCATCTTCTTCAATTCCAATTCCAATTACTCATTACAATCCTTCATGACGTCACACCTCAGATCCAAATCCTGCGGTGGCTTACCTCACCCCAAATCCTCCTTTTTCCGTTACTCTTCCGATGACGTCGATGATGACGTAATCGACGATATTTGTTACTACTGTCAAGATTATACTAACAGTAACAATAACAATAATTACACACCAATTACCACCCCGTTTATTAGTCCACGTCAGCAAACCCCATCATCTCAACCCACTCACAATTTCACCATTGTCTCGATATTATTAGCCGCGTTGCGTAAGTCGCTGCTGACGTGTACTGTTAATGATTCCGATGATGTTTCGAATTCGTTGGATATTGGGTGTCCGACGGATGTACGCCACGTGGCGCATGTGACGTTTGATCGGTTTAATGGGTTCCTGGGTTTGCCTATTTCGCTTCAATCTCATGTTCCTTGTAGAGTTCCAAGTGCAAGGTATTATTATGCCCACCAACTGTTTGATGAAATGCCTAAGTTTAATCTCTATTGTTTTTTTTTAACATATTTTTTGATTTGGGTTTTGCCCACTAAGTTTTAGATTTTTATATTTTTTTAAGTTTTATTTGTTTTATTTTATTTGATTTACCGATGGGTTTAGTGTTGATTTAACTGATACCAACTGATACCAACTGAATGCACCTGTAAATAGCGGGTTTTACCAATGCCATGTCAGTAAGATATTTTAATCTATTTCCCTAATAGTTCTGGTATAACCGATACCAACTGAATGCACCTGTACCAATGCCATGTCAGTAAGATATTTAAATTTATTTCCCTAATATGACAATTTTTTGTGTTTGAGCATTCACGAATTTATTTTTTGGTTTAGTTATTTTTTTTTTATTTTTTTTTAACTTTTGATATTTTCTTATTTGGTTTTTATATTTTTATATGTTAGCGTCACAAACCTAACCGATACTAACTGAATTAACGTCGCTGGTTTTTGAGAGTTCACGAATATATTTTTGGGTTTAGTTCCGGTGCCGTCGTCGCGTTGCTTTCTATTACCAAGTTCTTCTATAATTAACAAATACATGATATGACTTGAAAATAAGTGTCACAACTCACATGTGACCCGTTACTAATATTATTAGGCTGAGGGGTGTGGGGGGCTCTAATGGGGGCTTTAGTGGGGGCTCTAGCCAATAATATTATGACGTGTGGCAGAGAGAGAAACTAGATAAGGGGGTTGTTGGAGCCCCCGTTGGAGCCCTGGCCCCTGGTGTGGAGGGGCTCCAACAGGGGCTCCAGCGAAATTTTTTTTATTTTTTTATTTTTTTATTTTTTTATAAATATATTCAAACAACGTATTATTAAAAAAACTTATAAATTATTAAAAAAACACACATTAATAAAAAAAAACACATTAATATCTAAAATTCAAATTACAAAAAAAAACATACTAAAAATTAAACAAACAATAATACTTAATAATAACACTAATCTAATACAAGATCATCGGGTCGCCTCGCCCACAAATGTTCAACCAACTCATGTCGAAGATCCCCGTGTATCTCACGGCTCTTGATATTTGCTATGTTATGAAGTCTTTGTTGATCACTGATTGTGGACGGTTGTGGCGGAATGTCACCTTGGTAGTTTTGGCAGATAGCTTTGCCCTCGTCTTCTAACGTCATGTTGTGTAGGATCAGACACGTGTAGACGACGTCCGTTATCCTCTCCCGAGTCCAATAACATATCGGGTTCGCCACTACATAATATTGTTTTTTCAGAGCTCCAAAAGCTCTTTCAATATCTTTTCTAGCAGACTCTTGCTTCTTCGTAAAATACTTCCGTTTGTCGGCGATTGGATCTGTAAAAGCTTGAACTAACAAAGCCCATTCGTTGTAAATACCATCGACCAGATAGTACCCGTACTTGAAGAGTTCTCCATTTGCAACAAAAGATTGAGGTGGTTCAACCCCGTCGATAAGGTCGTTGATCAAATGTGACTGATCGATAACATTAAGGTCGTTATTTGACCCAGCAACACCAAAAAAAGCATGCCAAAACCAAAGATCCTGTGACACCGCCGCCTCAAGTATAAGGGTCGGCCCTTCATGATCACCACGGTGGAACTGACCTCGCCAGGCCGTTGGACACATAGCCCATCCAACATGCGTACAATCGATGCTACCTAGCATCCCAGGAAAACCATGTTTTTCTGCGTGCACCTCATATATGCGTTGGATGTCATACATTGTAGGTTTACGCAGATATCTCCGAGCGTAAATCGATATGACTCCTACGTATATAAAATAATCTATAAACATATAATATATATTACAAAATGTAATAAATATTAAATAAAAACTAAAATTAATGTTTTTTACCTTTGCAGAAAAAATGAAGGGATTCACGTGCAACCCTTTTCGACATCTGTAAATACTCATCCAAAGCGTCCGACGAGATGCCGTACGCTAATTGACGGATAGCAGCCGTGCATTTTTGAAGAGGGGTAAAACCGGGGAGACCCCTAGCATCCTCCCTTTGTTGAAAAAAGGGATACCGTGCCTCTAAATCACTTGCTATACGCATGAACAATTGTCTGCTCATTCGGAAACGAGTTCGAAAATCCGACTCCTCGTATACCGGTTGAGGGCTAAAATAATGCCTAATCAAAGTATCGTTAGCACCCGATCGATCACGATCACGAGGTGGTGCTCTAACCCTCGGGACTCGAGGTTGATGGGCTTGATTTTGCAAGAGATCGACCACGGTTGCGGTCAAAACTCCCCCTACATGAAGAAGCAAATCATCCTCTTCGGAGGAGTCGGAATCAGACGAGTACCACGACATTTTTTTTAAAAAAAGTTGAGAAGATGAATTGATTTTGGGTGAAGGTTTGAAGTTGTGGTATAAAAATGGGATGAAATGGGGTATTATATAGGGAAAAAACGTTTTTATTTTTTAATTAAATAAGAGCCAACGGCTCTTTGAAACACTACCAACGGCTCTTTGTCCCTTCCCAAGGCTACTTTACGCTCTCCTCTGCCGCTAACCCCATCATGCCTGCTTTGTTTTTCGTGCTCGCGCCCCGCTAGCGCCCCCGCTAGCGCCTGGTGGTGTGGTGGTCGCGCCTGGGGGCGCGAGCGGAGGGGCTCTAGCGCCCCCGTTGAAGCCCCACACCCCTCAGCCTTACACGGTTTGATGAATGATGAATCTTGTTTTTTGTATTACTAGGCACAACTAAAGTTTCACCAGTAACGGCTGCAATTAATAACAAAAAGTGCAGGTAGGTGAGTTTGATAGTGACTTTTTGTCTCTAGAGTTGCATCATGGATAATGATGATTTGTTTTAGATATTTAAAATCAAGAAAAAAGAGTTTATAATTAAAAATGATGTCTTTATAGATCTTTATTGTTTAATCATGAATGATGTTCAACTGTTCATAATGGTTTATTGATTTGGTATAATGTTTTGGTTAATTAATAGCGTTTGCGTGTTTGGAGTATCTGTGGAGTCGATGCAGTGTTCTTATGATTCGAGAGGGAATAGTGTGCCGACAATACTTTTAACGATGCAAAAGCGTTTATATGCTGAAGGCGGTCTAGAAGTAAGTCAATGTCATATATCTATCTAACATTTAAATTAGACGTATTTAAATTTTAGATGTTTTTTGTAACTAAGGCGGAAGGTATATTCCGGATAAATGGCGAAAACGGTCAAGAAGAGTATATTAGGAAACAGCTCAACAAAGGGTTTGTGCCTCATGGAGTTGATATTCATTGTTTAGCTGGTTTAATTAAGGTATTTTGTCTGTTTCATTGTATGACAAAGTCTTATAATAAAGAATTTAAAATGAGTTATTTATGAACAAAACAGGCATGGTTTAGAGAGCTTCCTAGAGGTGTGCTTGACTCTTTGACCCCGGAGCAAGTCATGCATTGCAATACAGAAGACGAGTGTACTCGGCTTGTTAAATCCCTACCTCCGACAGAGGCTGCGCTTCTCGATTGGGCCATAAATTTAATGGCGGATGTTGTTAAATATGATCAAGTAAATAAGATGAATGCACGGAATATTGCTATGGTGTTTGCCCCCAATATGACTCAGGTATGCTAGCTTTATTTACTTTCTGCTTTTCACAATTTGACATTCAAATAACTAATTTTGTAGATTTTCAATATCGTTCAGTAGTTTGAGTTTCGTTAACGAATTTCTAATCCATACGCGCTTGTAGGCTGTAGCAAATTCCATTTACTAACTGGAAGAATATAAATATTTGTTTAAAAGTTAGTTAATTTATTATGCAATTTCCCCTTTGAGGGTAATTATGCATCGGTCAGTCTGGGTCGGTTTTGGGCTTAGACATAACCAAAAACCGAATATTCTGTTTTTGGGCTATTGAAAATCGTTCAATTTTTTTGGTTTTCAGTTTTCATAATAGGTTCAGTTTGGATCGGTTTTGGGCTCAAACCAAAATGTAAGTTTTCTGGTTATTGAAAACGATTTTGTGTTTTTGGTGGGTTCAGTTTGGGTAGGTTTTGGCTCAACCCAAAAACTCGGTTTTTGGGTTAATGAAAACCGTTCGGTTTCGCTTATATTCGTTTTCATAATGGGTCTGGTATGGTTTTGGTTTTACCATTTAGGCTTGATATTTTTGGGTCGAAAATAATTGTCAAAAATCATGAATCTCGGCTTGAAACTTTGAGCCTAATATTTTCCTTTTTGTTAATTATTACATATTGTTGGTTGTGTGATGCAGATGGCGGATCCATTGACTGCATTGATTCACGCAGTTCAAATCATGAACTTACTTAAAACACTCGTATTAAAAACTCTTCGCGAAAGAGAAGAGTCATCTCCCGGTTTTAAGCCAATACATACATGTGAAGAAAAGCCCGAGTATCATAATCATAGTCCTTTAGGAACTGCAACTTTAAAAAGACTAGGAAGCGAAAACGAGGAGCAATTTTGGAGTTTTCCAAGAAAGAGCGGGTCTATAATGGAATATGATTACATGTCAGGCAATAACTCGCCGGTTTCTAGTAGAAACAGCGTTGACCGGTCAAAAGAAGAACCGCATAGAGAGGTAGTAAATAGAGATAGGATATTAGAAAAGTTAAGTTTGAGAAAAGGAGTAAGGAGGTTATGTAGACACCCTGTGTTTCAGTTGAGTAAGCCTGCCAAGAAGACTGGAACCGTGGTTGTTGATGCGCGAGATGATGACGTGGCGTGGTCTTGATTTAAATGTGTTTATGAGGTCTTGTAGTATCTATTGTAAAGGTTGTAGTGGTTGGTCAAGACACCACCTCATTAACCATGTTTAATAACTCTTGTAAAAGTTTTTAAGCATATTTAATAAAACTTAACCTCAACTTGTAAGTTGTGTGCATTCAAGCTCCAAATGGATTTATTAATAGTTACTCTTATGTTGATTGATTTGAATGTTCTATTTATTATTATTAATGGTAAGTAACTTTATTGATTGCCAAGAGACTAGGGTTCAATTCTTTTATAGGCCCTAGCACAACTTATATGTTTTTGTTCTATTTTAACCTCTTATTGTTTTTTAAGCTATTCTTTGTTTATGTTATTTATTAATTTTTTATTTTTTGTGTTTGAAGTTTTCGATTTTTTCCTAGGCCCTATCACAACTTCTTTCTTTTTGTTTTATTTCATCTCTCTTATTATTTTTTTTTCTTTTATTTTTAAACTATTCTTTGTTTACGTTTTTTATTTTATTTTATGGTGTTTGAAGTTTTATAATTTTAACTTTTTTAGGCATCGTCTATTGTATCACTTGCTTATTTTATTGTACACTTTCTTAAGCTTTATCTAAGCTTTATATATATATTTTACAATTGTTTTTTTTTTCATCGTATGGGTCGTTGAATTTAGTTCTTTTTGTTTCTTGTTTTAGCTCCGGTACCGTTACAAATATATAACAAAAACCAAACAAATTCGCGTAGACTCATTGCATTTTTGTTTTAATTTCGGTATTGCAACCAATGTGATGGAAGTCAGCCGAAGCGTAGACTCACCGCCTCAACTTTCGGGATCGGCAATGCTCGGATATTCCCAACGCCCTAGTGTTTCCGACTAACGCCACTCAATTGATCCACTTCAAATTTTATATGTTTATGTTTTATTTTTGGTTTTTAGTTCCGGTACCATAATGCACTTAACCAAAACCGACAGAATATGCGTCGACTTAGCGCTTCAACACCCGGACCAACAACGTTTAAGTTTATCATACCAACCTATATAACAATGGTTTATTTATATTATCAATACTGACTTGATCGTTGAAGGGTGGTTCTTGAAGCTCTCCGATTTTGGGACCTTCAACGGTGAGTTATTCAACATAACGTGTGAATTGATATTGCTTTGACCATTCTGATGCTGACTAAAAGTTGTTCTAATTCAAGTTGCTTTGAAAATCTTTAATGGTTTTTGAGGGAGGTGGCTCCCATAGGGTAAACCTTTGTTTCTTATTGTCATGCTTAGCCTGTCTTAAATTCAAAGATGATTGATTATGTTGAAAAATGGTACTTGAAATATTTTTTTTCCTTTGTCTCATTTGACCAAACTTTATACACTAGTAAAGTCCTTGACAAAATGATACTTATTCCAACACTTTAGAATGTTTTGATTTCATGTTTTAACAAAAAAAGAAAAAAACAAAATAGGAGGAGTTTTATTTTCAAGTTCTTTTTGAAGCTTAAAGTTTATAATCAATCATAATAAAATGGATTATAGAAACTAGTGTTGTGCTTTTGTTGTTAGAAGTTGGTTATAATAAAATGGGTCGTAGAAACCAGTGTTTGGTTCTTAGAACATGTGCAGTGGATAGAGTCTATATGGAGCGCTTTGTGTCATGTGGCATCACGTCACCATAGGGGCATTTTACGAAAAAGTAGTGTAGTGGATAGAGCTATTTCCAATTACTATATCATTATTATTTTTTTATTAAAAGATAAATAAATAAAGCAACCACCAATCATCATGGCCCATGCTTTCTCCATCCGGTGCTTTGTGGGAGGCGCCCATCGCCCAAAGAAAGCCTGGGAGCCACAAGGGAGCAGTGTGCAGGGCTTTATATGGGTGCTTTGGGGTGCGCATGGTTCTCACTACGGATGATCTTAGATGTTAGTTCTAATAAAATGGGTTGTAGAAACTAGTTTTTGGTTGTGCTTTTGTTGTTAGATGTTGGTTTAACAAGGGTGAGATATAGTTTGCTTAGCTTATATGCTTCTCTTAAGCATATAGTACTTACGTTTTATCTGTTATTCGATCCTGCTGTCTTTCTCACCGTCTCTCGTTGCTTGTTTGCTACTAGTAGTTTTGTTTGCCATCTCACCCTATATAGGTCAGATTAAAGAGAAAAATTAATTGTTTGTTATTCATATCAACATGCCTTGCTTGCGTTGCGCGCATATAATGTATATATGTGTGAACCCTCGGGTGACAAAAGTAAAATTGCACTAATTTTAACGTTATTTTACTAATCTCGTGAAAATAACGTTAAAAGTGGCGGAAGGTTAATCATGCATCATGTGGTGGCGTTGATAGCCGAAAGACAATGGTACATGCACCAATCAGTCGGCGTCCCGATGATTGAGTGCTATGGCCTTATGTCCAAGGCTTGATACAAAACTACTATCGAGCCGGGGGTCTCATCGGAAGCAGCCTCTCTATCCCGGTAGAGGTAAGGCTGTCTACATCTTACCCTTCTCAGACCCTACCATAGCTTTGCTATTGGTGGGATATACTGAGTACGATGATGATGATTATTATTCATATCAACGATTTTACAATTAAATATGAAAATAAATAATATCTTGAAAAGATTTTAGTAGATGCGAATGAAATAAAGTTCTCATGTCAAGTTGGTTTAGTAATTAGTTGGCATGTCCTGCCCAGTGGAGACGCATGTTCGATTCCCACTTGGGTCATTTCCATGGACATCAGGCCGAATGGACGAATCATGGCTTTAATCTCATGTTCAAACCTGACAAAGGACGAGGGTTTACGGATTCCAACCGGTTTCGGCGCATAAGTGGGATTTGGTCTCATGGAAGTCGAGGAGTCGACCTCGGATATAACCCTGTAAATGATAGTTTTACACGTGAAATCAGCTGCCATTACAAAAAAAGTGAAATAAAATTATGAAATCTTGAACTTTCAAAATCGAATCAGAAATAACTTTAAAGCGTTTAAACTAATAGATAACAATCGTAACTAATAATATTTGTATAATATTTGTATAAATTAAGATGATCTTATCTTAAGTTAGAGTAATCTCTTGTATTTGTAATTCCCTATTTAAAGGGCTGAATTAATAAGAATGGGAAAAACGATTCCAATCATAATTCTATCATGGTATCATACCTATAGATCCTAAACCCTAATTCTCTCCCATCGCCTCCCTCCTTCCGCTACCTTTTTTTTTCTTCTCTGCCGGATCTCTCTTCTCCCTAACAGGCAACATTCAATGGCCTCTCCCATTCACCCTGCCATCACCGTTACCAATATCCGGAATTTCATTACGTTAACCCTCGACAACGAAAGCCCCCAATACGTAACATGGTCCGAACTTTTCAAGATCCACTGTACTGCTCATCAGGTGTCCGACCACCTCCTGCCCCGTATCAAACCTGCTGCATCGGCCTCAACAGACAAAGACAAAGGTCCTGCTGTCCCTCCTCAGACCGAGGAAGAATGGAGACGCATTGTCGCTATCGTTCTACAATGGATATATGGCACGATATCCATTGATCTTACTCAAACGGTGATGAAGAAAAATACTACTGCACATGAAGTCTGGATCGCTTTGGAGAATTTATTTCAAGATAACAAGAGTGCTCGGGCCTTGCATCTCCAATCGAAACTGAATAACACCCGTCTTGAATCTTTTAAAGATATGGCCTCGTACTGCCAAGAAGTGAAGATTTTAGCCGATCAACTGGCTAACGTGGATGTCCCTCTATCTCCAACCCAACTGGCCTTACAGGTTCTTGGGGGCCTCACGGAGCAATATCGAACCGTGCCACCTTAATCCGTTCCACCGACCCATTACCCGAATTCAATGTTTGTCGTTCAAGACTCTGCCAAGAGGAAACCGACTTGGCTGCTCATGCACTCCACGCTGCTCAAAGCGCAGGGGCTGCTCTCCTTGCTGCATTAAAGATAGAAACATCACATGAAGCCTCGCATAACAACAAAATAGAAAGCACAGCTGATCGGGGAAGAGGTCGAAGCCGCGGACGCGGCCGTGGTCGGGGCAGAACTACGTTTGGACGGGGCAGAGGGGGAACTCCACATCTTCCGCAGACTCCATGGGGACCGTTACTCGCCTATCAACCCGGAGCAACTCCACACTCCTGGCAACATTGGCAAACTATGCCACCGTGCCCGTACCCGACAGTTGCTAGGCCACCGACACAAACCTCTCAGAGCATACTTGGACCACGGCCAGCGCAAGCATATCAGATGGGTTACGTACCAACTGGTTACGTACCGACAGATATTGACCAGGCATTCCAGACAATGTCACTTTATCTGCCCGAGCAGCCTTGGTACATGGACACCGATGCTACCAACCACATGATCAACCATCCAGGTAATTTTCACTCCTTTTTAATACCGGTATCTCACGCAATATAATTGTTGGCGACGGTAATATCATTCCCATGACCGGACAAGGCAACCAAATCCTTAAACCACCTTACCTACCCTTTAAACTAAATAATGTTCTACTTGCCCCGAACATTATTAAAAACTTACTTTCTGTTCGCCGCCTAACTACCGATAACCAAATATCAATTAAATTTGACCCGTTTAGTTTTCTTGTGAAGGATCTCAAGACCAAGGCGCGTATCCTACGCAGTGATAGCACTGGGGACCTCTATCCTCTCACGCCCGAGGTTCTATCCAAGATTCGCTCACCTTCTACTTTTGCTGCTTTATCCCAAGACGTGTGGCATCAACGCCTGGGCCACCCGCCTCTCGATTTACTTAAGTCTTTAAATAAGTCAAACTTTATTCATTGTAATAAATTTCATTCTCAAGTTTGTGAACCATGTATTTTTGGGAAAAGCATTAAACTACCGTTTGTCAATTCTAGTTCTTTTACTTGCATGCCTTTTGATTTAATTCATAGTGATTTATGGTCATCGCCCATCATTAGCACGGGTGGTCATCGATACTACATTTTATTTATCGATGACTACACGAATTTCCTATGGACCTACCCGATTTCTAATAAATCACAAGTCTTTTCGAATTTTAAACAATTTTACACTCTCATCGAAACTCAGTTTGAACGCAAAATCAAACAGTTTCAGTGCGACAATGGAAAAGAATATTCAAACAACTCTTTTCTAGCGTTTGACGCTCAAAACGGATTGCAGTTTCGCTTCTCGTGCCCCCACACCTCTTCTCAAAATGGGAAAGCGGAACGAACCATCCGCTCAATTAATAATATTGTTCGCACCCTTCTTGCCCAAGCCAACCTCCCAAACAACTTCTGGCACCATGCCTTGGAAGTCGCTACTTACCTTCTTAATATCTTACCCACCAAAACCCTTAAAAACCGCACACCGACACACATCCTATACAATCGCGCACCGACCTATGATCATTTACGAGTGTTCGGTTGCTTGTGCTACCCTTTAATACCATACAACACAATTCACAAACTGGAACTCCGATCCAAACCGTGCGTGTTCCTCGGTTACCCGACCCAACACCGAGGATATAAATGTCTCGACCTCACCTCACATAAAATAATCGTATGTCCACATGTACGATTTGATGAAACAGTTTCCCATTCAAAACTATTAACAAACCGTCTCTTCAACACTACAACTTCCTCACTGATGACCTTAATCCAAATATTTGGTCTCAAGTTGGCAATCCAAAACCCACCGCCCTTATATCACCAAACACCAACCTGCCTTCTAATAGCCCAAATACCAGCACTCTGCCGTTTGTCTATTCCAGGCGGCCCAGAAACCAGCCTCCACCACAGCCCGTATTCCCACCACAGCCTTCGGCCACTTCACCAGAAACACAACAGCCCTCGGTTACCCCTCCCTTACCCACGACTAACCCACCAAACCCACCCCAACCTCAAAACACAGCCACCCGCACCATCCGTACCCGCTCAATGGATGGAATAACCAAACCGAAACAAACCTTTAACCTGAACACCACATCGGTAGCACCTATTCCCCGTAACCCAACGGATGCCTTGTCCACACCAGAATGGCGCCAAGCGATGAAAATTGAATTTGATGCCCTTATTAAAAATGGGACGTGGGAATTAGTTCCCCGCCAACCGGATATGAATGTTATACGGAGCATGTGGCTTTTCCGCCACAAATACAGATCGGACGGGTCGTTGGAACGATACAAAGCAAGGTTGGTATGTGATGGACGAAATCAACAAATGGGTATTGATTGTGGGGAGACATTCAGTCCCGTGGTTAAACCCGCAACTATACGCACTGTGTTATCCTTAGCTTTAACACAGTCTTGGCCGATTCACCAGCTAGATGTTACTAACGCATTTCTACACGACAATTTAAATGAAACAGTATACATGTATCAACAGATGGGGTTTCGACATCGGGATTACCCTGATCATATTTGTCGTCTAAAGAAATCATTATATGGCCTAAAGCAAGCTCCTCGTGCATGGTACCAACGATTTACGGATTTTGTGACCACTCTGGGATTTCGTCAAAGCCGCTGTGACAACTCTTTGTTCGTTTTTAATCACGGCAATCACATGGCGTATTTATTAATATATGTTGATGACATCATTCTGACGACTTCCTCCGACGAGCTCCGTAAGAATCTTATGGCTAGACTTGCATCAGAATTTGCCATGAAGGACCTCGGTCCTCTCAGTTTTTTCTTGGGAATTTCGGTCGAAAGAACAGGTAACCGGATGTTCTTGTCTCAAAGTAATTATGTTACAGATATATTAACGAGAGCTGGAATGTCTTCATGCAAGTCAGTCCCAACTCCAGTCGAAACAAAATCAAAGATGCGTGCCGAAGACGGTCCCCCATTTAATGATCCGACGTTGTTTCGTAGTCTAGCTGGTGCGCTACAATATCTGACATTCACTCGTCCTGACATATCATACGCGGTTCAACAGGTATATATGCATATGCATGCTCCGCACATCACACACTGGAATGCCTTAATTCGCATCCTTCGATATTTAAAGGGTACTCAAAATCTCGGTCTTACGCTTGGTACTACGGGTACTCAACAGTTACGGGAATACACGGATGCTGACTGGGCAGGCTGTCCGGACACACGCCGATCGACCTCCGGATATTGTGTGTATTTTGGTGACAACCTTCTCTCATGGTCGTCAAAACGCCAATCAACGGTCTCTCGATCGAGTGCTGAGGCTGAATACAGGGGTGTCGCAAATGTCGTAGCTGAAATATGTTGGCTCCGGAATTTACTTCTTGAGCTCCGTAGGCCATTATCGTCAGCCACACTGGTATACTGCGATAACATAAGTGCAATTTACTTGTCGGGAAACCCGGTTCAATATCAAAGAACGAAACATATTGAACTTGATATACACTTTGTGCGTGAACAAGTGCAACGGGGGAAGGTTCGAATTCTACACGTACCTACAAGATACCAGATTGCTGACATTTTCACCGAAGGCCTACCGAAGATTTTGTTCGAAGATTTCAGGTCCAGTCTCAGCATCAGAGAACCTCCCGCTTCGACTGCGGGGGTGTAATAGATAACAATCGTAACTAATAATATTTGTATAAATTAAGATGATCTTATCTTAATTTAGAGTAATCTCTTGTATTTGTAATTCCCTATTTAAAGGGCTGAATTAATGAGAATGGGAAAAACGATTCCAATCATAATTCTATCATAAACTATGAATCGGCCCACTTTTGCCTGGCCTTTCAACTTTGGCACATTAATTCCACGATCACTAACCCCTCAATTCTATAAACCCTCAAACTTGCTTTTAGAGGGCTGTCATGGAGGATTACGATAATCAATATGTAGCATTAATCGGTTCCAACGATGACCTTTTAACCGAAATTCTCATCCGTCTCCCAATTACCTCCATCCTTCATTTCAAATCCGTATCTAAACACCGGCTATTGATTTTGACTCACAAACACTTCACGAACCGGTATGATAATAATAACCTTTCAAAATCTCCTCTTGGTCTATTTGTTTCTAATGATATTTATATTCCCTTTGATGTTAAAGACAGAAGCACTCCTCCTTTCCGTAGTCTCGATTTTAACTATAATCGTTCCGATGTTAGAATCATGCATTCTTGTAACGGTTTATTACTTTGTTGTGCCGTTCACAATGATGATATTGATGTTGAATATTATGTATTCAATCCCACTACCAAGCAACTCGCATTCATCCCATCCGTCCCGGAAGACGCCCTAACTATGGCTCTGGCATTTCATTCAACACATTGTGCGCACTACAAACTTGTTTGTATTTGTCCTTTAAAGCCTCGTCGTAAAAACATGTTTCAGATTCAAGTTTACTCGTCTGAAACAAGGAAATGGAAGATTTGTATCGAATCATTCTCTGCGCCTATATCCAGGGTTGACCATCCGGTTTACTGTAATGGAGCCGTTTATTGGGTTTCCATTTATCATATTGTCAGTGAGTTCGTATGCTTCAAATTAGACGCTGAACATTTGCAAATGCTGCCCTTACCGGTGGAGAAGATGCCTTATGAAAGACGTGTAATGTATTTTGGGGAATCGAGAGGCCGTCTACATTTAATATTTCATACAGAAGGGAAAGAATATATTTTGAAAGTGAATGTGTATGAGATGTTGAAGGATCATTCGGGGTGGGTTGTCAAGTATCGGATACAGCTTGAAGAGCTTCTGGGTGATTACCCGTGCTTGATTGATCGCTATTTGTATCTGGGTTATATCGAGGCAGTGAAAGGTCAATACAAAAATGTTTTTGAAGTCCTTGATGTGGTTACTGGTAAAGAAGAAGAAGAAGAAGAAGAAGAAGAAGAAGAAGAAGAAGAAGAAGAAGAAGAAGAAGAAGAAGAAGAAGAAGAAGAAGAAGATACATTCTTGGTGCTGTTAACTGACGGGAAAATGATAAGGTACAATGTTCACGACAAGAGTTATAAGGAGTTATACAATAAAAAATATTACTCCGTTGCCTCCTCGCTTTGTCATCGTCATATAGAAACCTTGTCTTCTTTCTTGAAGACAAGTAGATTTGTTTATGATTTTCGTTATTAAGGTGTTTGAATGTGTTTAAAAGTATAATTAAGTTTTGTCTGGTTTTTTTGTTCAAGAATTCATCGACGTGGTAGAATATGTTCTGGCGTTATTTTGTTTGATTTGAAAATGGTTGTAGTAGCATAGGTATTTCATATCTTGATGATGGTTCCACAAATAGCTTGATTCCATTAGATTAAACTGTTAAACACACATACTCAACTTGAATTATAAGTTTGTCAAAGATAAACCAGAAAAAAGTTAGAATAACGATCTGAAAACAGAACTTAGCGCATTTAAGGCGCGCATAGGACTCGCCTAGGGCCTAGGCGAGAAGCGCAAAAAAAAAAAAAAACGAGGGTCTAAAGGAAAAAAAAAAGTGCACAATTAATTTATAAAAAAATATATATAAAATATCACATAACTTGAATAATATGGTTCAAAACTTCAAATACTAAACATTAACCAATACCAAAAGTTCAAACCCCCAAAAACTTGAATAAGATAGTTCAAATACCGAAATTTAACCAAGACATGCGCCTTGACTAGTATGAGCGGCTTACCAACGCTTCGCCTGAAAAATTGCGCCTACGCGCCAATATCGATTGCTTTTGATAACTATGGAACTTCGTAACTAATACAACTAACAATAGAAATTCTTTAAATTTCACAAATGAAATTGTCGGATATCTAAATTTGACACCATCACAACCTTTGAATAAGTTAAATAAAGTCTTTTAACATGTTTGGCTTGTTACTGATATATCATGGGACACCATTTTGTTACATGAGTTAAACCACCTTACCACAAGGACCATTAGGGGCCGATCTTTTTAAATTTGGGACCGCCACTTATATATGCAAATACCGTTGTTGGCCTGTTGTTTCTCGTTGCTCGTCTATTGCTTGTAGAGTTGTAGTTTTGTTTCCCATCTCACCCTTACAGGTCAAATTTTATCGGGGCAAAGTTGTTTGTTTGTTTGTTATTTTGTCAACAAATTTATAATTAAACATGATAAAGAAATAATAAACAAAAAAGAACCGAGGGAATGCAAAGTAACTTTAAAGCGTTTCAACATTGGCCCATTAGCCCATACTCCCACGATCACTCTAACGCCTCATTGCCATTACGTTTTCCGTCATGCAATTGTAAGCCTAAAACCCTAAACCTGCTTCTCGCAGGCTTCCATGGAGGATGATTCCGATCATCAATCCGTAGCAGTAATTGGTTCCAACGAAGACCTTTTAACCGAAATCCTTATCCGTCTTCCGGTTACCTCCATCTTTCGTTTCAAATCCGTATCTAAACACTGGCGTTTGCTTTTGACTCCCAGACATTTCACCCACCGGTATGATAATAATAATATTAACCTTTCTAAATGTCGTGGTCTTTTTGCTCTCACTCATTTAACCGACTATACCCTTTCAAAATCTCTTGGTCTTTTTGCTCTCACTCATTTAACTGATCGGGACGATACCCTTTCAAAATCTCTTGGTCTTGTTGCCGGCGATATATATCTTCCCTATGATGTTGAAGACCGAAGCACTCCTCCTTTATGTAGTAATCTTGATTTCTACTTTAATCGTACCAATGTTAGAATCAGGCAATCTTGTACGGTTTATTACTTTGTTATGCTTTTCACAATGGTGGTAGTGAGTATTATGTGTTCAATCCCACCACCAAGCAACTGGCATTCATCCCATCCGTCCCCAAAACCATCCGTTGTATGACTCTGGCGTTTCATCAAACCCATTGTGTGCACTACAAGGTTGTTTGTATTCGTGGTTTAGAACCCATCAGGGACTTGATTCAGATTCAAGTCTACTCGTCCGATACAAAGACATGGAAGATTTGTGTCGAATCTTTCTCTGCACCGAAACTAGAGTTCTGCCTTGAATGGAGCCATTTATTGGGCTCCCTCTCCCTTTTGTGGAACTAGCAATTTTTTGTACTTCAAATTAGATGTTGAACAGTTGCAAATGTTGCCCAAGCCGGAAGGGATGGTGTCTAATGAAATATCGACGATGTATTTTGGGGAATCGAGAGGTCATCTACATTTAATACTACACATGAATGATATTTTGTGTGTGAATGTGCATGAGATGTTGAAGGATCACTCGGGGTGGGTTGTCAAGTATCGGATACAACTTGATGAGCTTCTGGGTGATTTCCCGTGCTTGATCGTTCAAGATGAGCTTCGAGGTGATTTTGGGGAAATGGAACAACGATACCGCAATGATTTTGAAGTTGTTGATGTGGTCAGAGGTAAAGAAGAAGAAGATACGTTCTTGGTGTTGTTAACTTTCGAGAAGATGATAAGGTACAATGTTCACCACAGGAGTTTTAAGGAGTTATATAGTAAAAAACATTGCTTTATTGACATCTCAAGTTGTCATCGTTATATCGAGACCTTGTCTTCTTTCTAGAAGACAATTAAGTTTGTTTATGTTTTTCGTTATTAAGGTGTTTGAATGTGTTTAAAAATATTAGTAATATTTTGTGTTTGTTTAAAATATTATTAAGTTTTGTGTTGTTTTTGGTTCTAGAATTCATAGACAATAAGGGTGCTCATATGATTAGCAAGAAGCTGAAAGGCTTCATGGCTCTCTTACATGTTTAACTCTCAAAATTATAATAACAGTTCTTCCTTAAAGAAAAAAGGATCCATGAAAGTTTTTGGGTTATTCCACTAACTTAAAAGTGTAGTATGACTGAATCTAACTAGGTTTTGCTGTGGTGGAGGGACTGGATCGGAAAAAAAGCGATTATAGTTGTAAGATATCAAATGAAACCGTCGTTGGAATTGAGATATTATTCATGTCCTTGCATTATTTTGTTTGATTTAATTATGGTTGTGATAGAATAGGTATTTTATATCTTGATGATCGTGCCACAAATAGCTTGATTCAATTAGGGTAAACCGTTAAAAACACTAAATCAACTAGAATAGGTTTGCCAAAGATAAACCCGAAAATAGGTTATAATCATGATTTAAAAAAATAAGGTTAAAGAAAGCCTTTACCATGTTTGGCTTGTTGATAATATATCATCCGGCATCATTTTATTACATGAGCAAAACCACTAGACTGATGAATGTTGCACGTGGCAAGAAATGACCTAATCTTTACTTGAAAATCCACTCGATCAAAATGAGTGTTAACATGCATGTTTCGCTAGTTAAGCATGTCATGAATGTAGCATAGTGACATCAGATCGACCTTCTCGCTAAGTGTTAAATAACAAAGAGAAAGAGACGACGAGGCTGTGGTGTTGGTAAGAGAAAGGTAGCCGCTAATGCTCTCATTATGCATCGGTCAGGGTCGGTTTTGGGCTTAAACGTAACCAAAAACCGAATATTCAACTTTTTTGGTTTCCGGTTTTCATAACATGTTCAGTTTGGATTGGTTTTGGGCTCAAACCAAAAGTTCAGTTTTTGGGTTATTGAAAACGGTTTCATTTTTTTTTTGTGGTTTTCGGTGGGTTCAGTTTGGATCTGTTTTGTGCTCGACCCATAAAATAGGTTTTTGGGTTTATGAAAACCGTTTGGTTTCGTTTTTTTTTTTTTTTTGATTTCGGTTTTAACATTTAGGCTGGAAAATTTTGGGTTGAAAATAATTGTCAAAAATCATGAATTTTTGGTTGTTGATGCGCGAGACGATGACGTGGCGTGTTCTTGATTTAAATGTTTTATGAGGTCTTGTAGTATCTACTGTAAAGGTTCTAGTTGTTGGTCAAGAGTCAAGACACCACCTCATTAATCATGTTTAATAACTCTTGTATAAGTTTCTAAGCATATCTATTACAAATTAACCTCAACTTGTAAGTTGTGTGCATTCTAGCTCCAAATGGATTTATTAATAATTACTCTTATGTTGATTGATTTGAATATTTTATTTATTAATATTATTAATACTGACTTGATCGTTAAAGGGTGGTTCTTGAAGGCCTCAGACTTTGGGACCTTCAACGGGGAGTTATTCAACATAATGTGTGAATTGATACTGCGTTGTACCTGCTGATTTTGTACATGCTGATGTTGACCAAAAGTTGTTTTGAAAATCTTTAATGGCTTTTGAGGGAGGTGGCTCCCATAGGGTAACCTTTGTTTCTTATTGTCATGTTTAGCTTGTCTTAAATTTAAAGATGATTGATTTTGTTGAAAAATGGTACATGAAATATATATTTTTCTTTTTGTCTCATTCTACCAAACTTTATACACCGGTAAAGTCCTTGACAAAATGATACTAATTCCAACACTTGAGAATGTTTTGATTTCATGTTTTAACCGCAACTGCAACAACAACAAAAAGAAAAAAAATTGAAGCGAAAGTTTATATAGTTCAATTAAAAGCATTAATCAATGTGCATAACCAATCAATTGAGTAAATCAAATAATCAGCCGCAATAAAATGGGTTGTAGAAACTAGTGTTTGGTTGTGCTTTTGTTGTTAGAGGTTGGTTCTCTTATGCATATTTTTTTTACGTTTATCTGTTATTCGATCATATTGTCTTTCTCGTTGTCTCTAGCTGCTTGTTTGTTGCTGGTAGTTTTGTTTGTCATCTCATCCTTAGACTGTTCACTATAGTGGGGGCTTTATTGTTTTAAAGTCCATCCGCAATGCTACGCCATGGCACGTGGGCACTTGAGACTTTAAAGCCCCAAGACTATGTTCCCATCTATGGTTTGAAGCCCTGAGGGGCTTTAAACTTTTTTTTTCATTAAACAAAAAAACTAACACAATAAAATAAAAGTAAATAATAATAAAAATAACAAAATAAAAAAATACTAAATTAAAATTTAAAACATATAAAAAATGAAAAAAAAATTACAACTATTTTAGTTGTCACCACTATTTTGTTTGTTCCTCCAAAGATGCTCAACCAAATCCGATCGAAGACTATAATTTGTATCCCGTTTTCATGTGTTTAATAAAGTAGCAAGTTTCTTATCATTGTATAGTGTTGATATCGGCACTGGCTCATCGTTGTACTCGCCTTGTAAAATTGCTTTGCCCGAGTCCTCCAATATCACATTATGTAAGATAATACAGGGTACATTATGTTTCTTAATTTATCCGTTTAGTTAAAACGAGCCAAACATTTCTTTAATACACGAATGCCCTTTCGATGTCCTTTCTTGCGTACTCATATTTTTTTCTTGAAATATCGACATTTAGCGTCATTCGGGCATGTAAAACTAAGAACCAACGTGGCCCATTCCGGAAAAATACTGTTGACTAGATAATATTCGTATTTGTAGTTGACATCATTTGCTGAAAATGAGGTGCCGGGTGCAATTCCATCTATGATGTGGTAAAAATAGGGGACAAATGTATCACAACTATATCATTGTTTGCGCCGGGCATTACATAAAACGCATGCCATATCCAAATATCAAATTATGTGACCGCCTCAAGAATAAGTGTTGGACCATCATGATCACCTCGATGATATTGATCTTTCCAAGCAACTAGGCATGGTTACCAAGTTCAGTGCGTGCAATTGAGGCTACCAAGCATCCCGAGAAAACCGTGTCTTCGTTGATAAACCTCGTATATTTTTTGTATGTCACTTTGAGTTGGCCTTCTCAAATATTTTTTACCATAAAGTTCATTAATACCTATAATACTCACATTCGCAGAACATGTGGAAGGCCTCACGGCCCATTGTTTTTGACACCTGTAAATACTCTTCCATGACGTCACATGTAGTCGTGTATCCTGTTGACGAATTACCGTCGTGCATTTTTGCATATGAAAAAATTTATAAATTTAAAGAGATGAATGAGATGTTTGTAAAATTGAAGTGAATTATGGATACATAAAGATTTATTTTTTTTTAATTTAAACAGTTAAATAATAAGGAAATGAAGGAACACCCCCTTTGCCACCCATCCTAGCCATACCCTCCTACGTACCCATTGCCGTATGCTCTTTACCGCCTCTCGGCGGTGTTCCCCCTATGTATGGCTGTCAATTTATGACATGAATCTGTTAACACGACACGGGTTTTAACAGGTTTGAGTTTGAGTTTAACAGGTTTCATGTCTTTAATAGGTCAACATGTTTAAGAGGGGCCGGGGCACTAGTGTGGGTAAGGTTCATGGGTAGATTACCATATGGTAAACCCACCCCTAACTATATGGGTAGTTTGCCAAATTACAATTTGTGGCAAATGTTTACCTTGTGTTTATATGATTGTTGGAGACTTTTGAAAAAATTAAAACACCCATTAATAACCAATTTATTACATGTAAATATCACCAACTCTTCATCATTTTTATTCACTCAAACATTTCACCATTTTTATTCACTCAAACTTCACCATTGTCATTCACTCAAACCCTCAATGGCTAATTTCTCAAACGATGATGTCGGGATATTCATATCGCCGAACGATTCTAATAATGATATTTTTCAAATGATAGTAGCATGCGCTTTTTCAAAGATCTCATCGAGCAAGCCGAAGAGGAAGACATGGCAACTTCATCGTGCATTTCTAAAAAAATCGTTCGACGTGATAGCGATAAAGGTAACAAAAAAGATAATTGGTCGAAGGATCATCTAGTTTAGATGTTCGTGTTTTAATTTGTTTGGTTTGATCGTCATATTTTATTTTTCCGGTATTCAATTATGTAACATTTTTTATTTTAATGAAAATTTAAATTTAATTACATTTAATTGTTTAATTTATTTTTAAATTTTAACAAAAAAGGAAAAAAAGATTTAGGGAACTTGTGGGTATGTGTTTTCATTTATTTTCTGGTTTGTGGGTACTTGAGGGTAGAAATGAAATAACGGTATATGATTGGTCGGTGAATGGGTAGTACCCATGATTGCCCCTTCCCCTCTAAGACATGTTAACATCCGTGTCCTAACATGTTAAAGACTTGTTAACCTGTTATTAACATATATAGATTTTTAATTTAAAAATATAAATAAATATACACTCCCAAAATCCTAAACCTAAAGTCTTACTTATATACAATATTTCACTCATGTCAGTCATAACCTGCTATTATATATTTTTAATGGATGTTATGATTTACTTTTAAGGTTTTTTGTTTCAAATATATTATGGATTTGTGGTTTTTTGTTTCATTAATGTTAATGATTGTGTTTTTTTTTTATTTCAAATATGTTATGGATTATGTATTAATTAAGACTTTTATACTTGTTTTGAAATTTTTATTTGTTTCATTACACATTTATTATTCATTGTTCGTTTAAACATGTCCTTTAGCATGTTAAGTTGTTACTAAACATGTTCGTGTATGAAAAATATGACACAGTTAGTTATCGTGTCGTATTCGTGTTTAGTATCACATATCATCGATTCTTATCGTGTCAAACATGTTATGATAGTCCTACCTTACGCCGCTCCCACACCACCCCATAGCGAAGGGTATTATAGGTCAGAATTTAAAGGGCAAAATTGTTTGTTTGTTATTTATTTTATACCCTGGATTTTACAATTAAATATGATACATAAATAATAAATCAAAGAGATTTTAGTAGATGAGATTCATGAGAATGAAATAAAATTCTGGAATCTTACGTGTCCACTTTTGCCCATTAATCCCAACCCTAATTTCCAGAAACCACCAAACCTTCCTCTTGCATGGAGGATTCCGATAATCATTCTGGAGCATTAATTGTCGGTTCCATCGATGACCTTTTAACCGAGATCCTTATCCGGCTT
The DNA here is from genome assembly GCF_021521415.1 of Bidens hawaiensis. Taxonomy (NCBI): domain Eukaryota; kingdom Viridiplantae; phylum Streptophyta; class Magnoliopsida; order Asterales; family Asteraceae; genus Bidens; species Bidens hawaiensis. The sequence continues at coordinate 133,043 of NW_027496670.1, forward strand.
CCTGTTACCTCCATTCTTCGTTTCAAATCCGTATCTAAACGCTGGCGTTTGCTTTTGAGTCACAAAAACTTCACCCACCGCTATGATAATAATAATAATAACCTTTCAAAATCTGTTGGTCTAATTGGTGACTATGATGTTTATGTTCCGTTTGATGTTGAAAACCGAAGCCCTCCTCCTTTCCGTAGTCTCGAATTCTACTTTAATCGTTCCAATGTCATAATCGAGCATTCTTGTAATGGTTTATTACTTTGTTCTACTGTTTACAATGGTGCTCTTGAATATTATGTATTCAATCCCACCACCAAGCAACTGGCATTCATCCCATCCGTCCCGAAAAACATCCGTTCTATGGCTCTGGCATTTCATCAAAACAATTGTGTGCACTTCAAAGTTGTTTGCGTTTGTACTTTAGAGACCTCTGGTCGTTTGTTCCAGATTCAAGTCTACTCGTCCGATACAGGAAAATGGAAGATTTGTATCGAATCTTTCTCTACGATGATATCCGAGTTTTGCTACACTGTTTACTGGAATGGAGCCATTCATTGGGCTCCGGATAGTCAAAGTGGCAGTAAATTTTTGTACTTTAAATTAGATGATGAACAACTGCAAATGTTGCCCATGCCGCCTAAGGAATTGGTGTCTGATGAAGTATTCACAATGTATTTTGGGGAGTCAAGAGGTCATCTACATTTGATATCATCACACGCCCACCCCGAAGATAGAATATTGATCCTGGATGTGTACGAGATGCCGAGGGACCATTCGGGGTGGTTTGTCAAGTATAAACTACAGCTTGATGAGCTTCCGGATTTCCCGGTAATGTTCGATTATGTATCAGGAGTCGTTGATGTGGTTAGAGGTAAAAAAGAAGAAGAAACATTCTTGGTGCTGGTAACTCCCGAGAAGATGATGAGGTACAATGTTCATGACAAGAGTTTTAATGAGCTATATAGTCAAACCAACTACGGCTTATATCATGAAACCTCAAGTTGTCATCGCTACATTGTGGCATTGTCTTCTTTCTAAAAGACACGTATGTTTGTTTAATTTTTCATTATTAAAGGTGTTTGACTGTGTGCTTTAAAAATATGTTGCATAAGGCATGTGATTTCATCTGGATAATGTTTTGTGTTTGTTGAAAACTTTGTTTATCGAGCAAGCGAATTTTATTCACTAGCAAGGACGAAGCTTAGTTGGGGCCAGGGGTGGCCCCGGCCCCCTCCGTTTTTTTGTTCGATAGTATAAATTTATCCTTTTATTGTTAAAAATTTGTATACATAGTGTAAATTTACCCGTTTATGACCGAAAATTTGAGTCCGGCCCCCTCCGTTTTTTCGTTCGGTAGTGTAAATTTATCTTTTTTTTTCCGAAAATTTGTATACATAGTTTAAATTTACCCGTTTCCGACCGAAATTTTGAGCCCGGCCCCTCCGTTTTTCGCTCGGTAGTGTAATTTTATACTTTTCCGGCCGAAAATTTTTACACATAGTGTAAATTTACACGTTTCCGACCGAAATTTTGAGCCCACGCCCCTCTAGTTTATGAATTTTTTTATACATATTGAGTCCGGCCCCCTCGACATTTATGTCCAAGCTTCGCCACTGTTCACTAGCAATTTGAAAATTTATATTTTGGCTTGATTGGATCACGTATGGTTTGTGTTTGTGTGCTTCTGTTCTTGGTGTATGAAGTTGTATTGGGAATTTGGGATTGGTTATTAGAACATGTTATCTATCTAATTATGATTTTTACAAAACAATATGCACCCTTTAATAGTTCAAGTCTTTTGAAGCTTAATGTTAATATAGTACAATTAAAAGCATTAATCAATGTGCATTGCCAAAAAACTAAATAAAATAATTAACCATAATAAAATGGATTGTAGAAACTAGTGTTTGGTTGTGCTTTTGTTGTTAGAACTTAGAGGTTGGTTCTAACAAGGGTGAGATATAGTTTGCTTAGTTTATTTGCTTCTCTTAATCTGATTTTTTTTCCCTTAAATAGTTACAAAATTAGAATTAGATTCATAAGAAGTCTTGGCGCGTAGATTTTTCAGGGAAGAGTACACGTACTTCCAAGGCTGACTATGAGGCAGGCAGACCGACCGACCCAAGCCCAATTTTTTATAATAAAAATTATATTTTTTTTTGAATTTTTGTTTTTCATGTTCTCGGAGACGGCCTGCATAATTCCGTCGGGTTGTGATATCTTCTGCTTGTCAATACTAGTCTTTCTCATTGTTTCTCGTTGCATGTCTGTTGCTAGTATTTTTGTTTCCCATCTCACCTTTAGAGATCGGTTGCGACTAGGACTTGATTCATATTCATGTTTATACAAGGAAATGGAATATTTGTGTTGAATTTTTCTTTGCACCTAATCCAGAGTTCTGCCACCCGACTTACTTGAATGAAGCCGTTTATTTGGCTCCCTTTCCCTTTTGTGGAAGTAGCAATTTTTTGTACTTCGTTGAACAGTTGCAGGTGTTGCCCAGGCCAGAAGGGATGGTGTCTAATGATATATCAACGATGTATTTTGGGGGATCGAGAGGTCATCTACATTTAATATTACGCAAGGATGATATTTTGCGCGTGAATGTGTATGAGTTGTTGACGGATCACTTGGGGTGGGTTGTCATGTATCGGATAAAGCTTGATGAGCTTTTGGGTGATTTCCCGTGCTTGGTCTTTCAATATGCGCTTCCAGGTGATTTCAGGGACAATGTACAACTATATTGAAATGATTTTGAAGTCGTTGATGTGGTTAGAGGTAAAGAAGAAGATACGTTCTTGGTGTTAACACTCAAGAATATGATTAGGTACAATGTAATATGATTAGGTACAATGTTTACGACAAGAGTTTTAAGGAGTTATATAGTAAAAAACATTGCTTTATTGACCTCTTAAGTTATCATCGTTATATCGAAACCTTGTCTTCTTTCTAGAAGACAATTAAGTTTGTTTATGTTTTTCGTTATTAATAATAATGTTTTAAGGTGTTTGAATGTGCTTAAAAATATTAATAATGTTTTATGTTAGTTGAAAACTTTCTTTTGAAATATTAGTAAGCTTTGTGTTGTTTTTGGTTCTAGAATTTATAGTTAGTAAGGATGCTCATACGATTAGCAAGAAGCTGAAAGGCTTCATGGCTCTCTTAGGCTTGGGTATATTTGGCAAGGAGCTTTTAGTAGCTTTTAGGAGTTTCGAGCTTTAATATTTAAAGAAAAAACTCATATTTAATAAAAAGCTTTGTTTGGTTAAAGTAGCTTCAAGCTTTTAGATTAATAGAACTCCATATTTGAACGCTAGTATTGGTAGCGTTTGAGAAAAAGCAAGCTACAAGCTTTTACATTTGAATTTACAAGTTTGTTACTTGAACTTATATCAGCTTTTGTTAATTTATATAATAGTTACACAATCAACCCTTATTCATAACTAACTACCCCACGACTTTTTTAGGAGCCATAACTTTTTCAAACGTTAATAATTTTTTTAACAAATTACATCATAAAAACGAGCATTTTATTCTCTTTAATTTGAGTATGATATTATTATACTTCTTTAACTTTAAAAAATTAACATACGACGTGATTATCGGTTAGGATCGGTAACAAGTTGAGTCAGGTGAGCTCGAGTCATGTGTAAGACCAAATTAGTAGTCGAGTAAGATGAACTTGAGTCATGTGTAAGACCAAATTAGGGTCAGAACGAGTCGATACAAAAATGGTTAAATTAGTTCGATTCGTGTCGGTACGCTTTTGAGTCGAAAGAGGTCAGGTTAGAACATGTTTCAGATTAGAACAGTGCATGTCAGAAAGAGTTTCATATCAAAATAGGTTGGTTTAAAAAATTATATATTTGAAATTACTGTATATTTCAGCTTTGTTTCTTGATTTTCGCCATCAATTACACGCTTACTGTTTTTCCAGGAATTACACGTCTGCATTCAGGTTACGTATGCACTGTCATCTGGTGAATCATGTACAGACACTGATTATGCGGTTGATGTTAGGTTGTACGCCCGTTCCGCTGCACCACGCAGGCACCCAGCTAGTTTTATTAAAAGTTTCTGCTACTCTGCCAAACACCTATATATATTTAAAAAGCTACTGCTAGCTACCAGATACCAGCTTCCAGCTTACAGCTAACAGCTACCAGCTACCAGCTAGTTTTGCCAAACATACCCCCTATGTGTAGTGCAGATGGGGGATTCTTGACACGTGGCCAATGAGGCGATATGTAGCCCGGGGCGGTGTTGTAACCCACATAAATATATATCCCCCTCCCCCATCGCCTATTTGTAGCCAGGGACGGTGTTGTAGCCCTTATCGCGCAAAAATGCCCAACTTTTCGCCCCACGATGCACACTCTTACATGTTTCTCTTAAGTGTCAAACAACAGATCTTCGAAAGAGAAAAAAAGATAGTTCTTTCCTGAATTCGAAAAAGAGTACCTGGGTTTTTCCAATAACTAAAAAGTATAGCTGAATCTAATTGGGTTCCTGTTGGTGGAGGGTCTGGATCGGAAAAAAAGAAGGATTATAGTTGTAAGATATCAAATGAAGTGGCTGTATATGGTACTTGCATTATTTTGTTTGATTTGACAATGATTTTGATAGAATAGGTATTTTATATCTTGATGTAGTGGCACAAAAAGCTCGATTCAATTAGGTTAAACCGTTAAACACACATAATCAACTTGAATAGGTTTGCCAAAGATAAACCGGAAAATAGGTAAGAATAATGATCTAGAAAAAGAAGGTTAAAGGAAGTCTTTAACAAGTTTGGCTTGTTGATAATATATCATCTGACATCATTTTAGAAAGAGATTTCCACCTTTACAAATAATTCCCGAAATGTTCATTACTAAACGAGCAAACCGAGTTGAAAAGAAGTCAAGACGAGTAATTTGCATAGCCAACAAAAACCGAATGCATGCCACTAAATCAGATACGGCGAGCGTATCGTTAAACATTACACTCGCCCCATATCAATTACTATGCGCTACCAAAGTAGTCGGGCCGAAGAATGCATTCATTTTATTGTTGTATGCAAGTGTTTTACGTAACAAAAAAAAATCAGGGGCGAGTAGATCATGAACCACGAGTTTTCTAGAGCTGCAATACCCGAGGCCGAGTAGATCAAAAAGCCCGTTGACTAATATGTTAACTGAAATGAGAGGGCCGAGTAGATCAGGGTCCCCTAGTTTTTTGAAAATTTTAAAGTTTTAAATAGATTTATTTAAATATATTAAAACTTATAACATTCTTAAAATAAATTAAAACACATAAATTAAAAAAGTAATGGAGACGAGTACATTAATTAAAAAGAGATTCACAAAGTAAAAAAAGAACTATATAGTTATGCCATTTCTTATGACGCTTTTGCTCTTCCACATCAACGTCACTTTGAGGTTTGATCCGGTAAAATGATTGATAATTCACATTATCATACGTCACGTATGGTTACTGGCTAGACATCACGGTATTTACGTGAGGCCACTGGTACCACACAGTGGCAACTCGTGTGCGTGTGGTGCCTTAGACTATCCACAATGCTTTAAGAGCCCTTAGGTGTAACATTATATCCTTACAAATCCTTAAAATCACTCATTTTATCTCCAACCTTACAAATATCCTTACAATTCTTATTTTCCACCTCATCATCTATACACTACACACAACATTTAAATAAAACCTTTTCTTTTACTTAACTGGGCCCACTCATATGTAGGGCTGTGCAACGGTTCAGACTCGCGAGAACCGAACCGGAACTGAACCGGAATCGAAAATGACTAAAAATTAGAACCGGAACCTATTATAGTAAAGCGGTTCGTTTCCAGAACCGGTAAAGTCGGTTCTCGCTAATCGGTTCTGGCCAGAACCGTTTCCGTTGTATATTTATCAAATATGTTGTGCAAACTTTGCAAATTACGAAACAAGTTTATATAATTGTATGTATTCTTTCACGGTAAAATTAATCTAGATTATAACATGAACATCCGTTATAGTTTTTACTAAAACCTAATTGTTGAAGTTAAATAAATCACTAGCAACGATAGATCGATTAAAGGAAGACCATATCGTTTTATACTAAATTACCTTGATAGCTTAAATCAAAATTGATCATGGTTGTTAGGTCTTGAACGCAAAGAAAGAAGATTTGAATTAAATTATGATTGAAAGGATGCGGGTTAATAAGTTACTCTATAAAAAATGAGTATTGGTAAATTTAGTTAAAACGATTTTGATATTACGGTTCTTCGGTTCCAATTCTAGAACCGCCGGTTTTAACCGGAACCGAGCCGCGAACCGTTTAATGCAAATTCTGAGAACCGAGAACCGTAATGTAACACATGTTAGCGGTTCCGAGGCACCGGTTCGGTTCCGGTTCCACGGTTCTGGCGGTTTCGAACCGTTTTTTGCTCACCCATACTCATATGCAAAAAGCAACAAAACCAATGCCCTTGTGGAAGGTCTTGGTTGCTTCAAACACCCCTAAGGGCACACTTCTCCTATGGTAAGGGCATTGAAGGGCTAGCAACTAGTAAGGGCATGCAACTTAAGCATGCATTGGAGATAGTCACATGAACCTCCCAACCAATGTATTGAAACCTGGACCGGACCAGCCGGTTCGACTGGGAACCGGTATGAATTCTGGTCTGGTTCACGGCATTCGGCTCATTTTCTAATAACCCGGTCGGGTTTGAAGGGTGGCGGTCCGACTGCAACCGGTGAACCGCTTACTGAACCGATAAAAGCGTTTTTGTATTATTATTTCAAAAATTATCTGTAGCAAACTGGATTCAAACTCGCGCCAAATCTAAGCTGAGATGTAAAACTTAAATGTTTCTCATGAGCCAACCAACCATGCTTCATTTATATTCTTAAAGGTGAAACATAAATCCTATATAGTGGTGTCAATCGTGTCAGGTTGGTGGGTTGACGATTTGATGGGTTACGGGTTGGCGTGTTGAAATTCCTCAACCCTAACTCAGCCTGTATATTTATTCGTGTCGTGTCGGTCGACCCATTTTAATTCGTGTTGTGCTTTGGGTCAACCCATTTTTACGTTCATTTATGAATATGAGTTCAAGTGACTTATTAACAACTAGGATAGAGCCGGTGTGATACACGAGTGCTTAAAAAAATAAAAACAAAAGGCTAAATTTAATAATATACATAATAACATATTTTATGGATTCATAAGATATAAATAATCTTCTAAAATACATAAATTAGTAAGAATATTTTGTATTTGTACTTTTAAAATAAATCAAAATGGAAGGTTGTGAATCTATACCAATTAAAAAAAAAGAGAGAATGCTAACACCAGTTGATCCTAATTAAGTTAGTAAGCAACAAGCATTTTAAAAGCAATGTAGTGAGTTTGATTCTTATCAACAACATATTTTTCATTTTATCATTCATGAAGGGGAAATTGTAAAAATGGAAACTTGTACACTTAACAGCCTATGTGGAGGGAAATTGTACACTTGTTCAGTGAGGTAACTCCCTATTTTCGTCCCAAAGCTATTTTCGATATGGATTCTGGTCCCAACTCTGCTTCTGATAGGGATTTTTCTGGTGGTCTACCATCTCTGATAACTCAGCTGGAGGCGCTCGTTTCCAGATCCAAAGAGCGTTTGTGTGGACATGGAAATCTGATGTTGCCTGGGTTAATAGGACTATATCGGAAGATGAACACGGGACGTTGGGCTCAGAAACTATGATGGGCGATGGTGTGGAATTGAAATCAGTTGTGGATCTGGTTTATCCTAATCCAGGCCAAGGTATAGAGCAGAACTTGAGGGTGGGGTTGACTTGTTCACTTTTGGATTTGTGTGGTATGGGCAAAGCTCCATTTGACAGGGGAAAAGTTACATTGTATCATCCTCCTCTCAACGGATAGGGTTCGCGGTTTTCGGTTACGTGGCATATCTGGGTCATGCATGGGCAGCCGCGGCCACCAGAAACGAATCTGGATTCCGGGTCAAGTTTCTGATCAAAGTCTTGGGGACAAGACTTTTTCGAAGGGGGAAGTATTGATAGAATTTGCACTAATAGTATATTGTAATTGTGGAGGGGGGTTAGTGTAATTAGTATCTCCATAAATAAGGCATTAGTCACTAGTGGAGGGTAGGGAATAGAATTGTGAAGTTGTTAGGCTCGTTGCTTGAAGCATGGGAAGGGAATAGCCCTGGGACCACTTAGGTGGTTAGTTATATCTCCATAATAATATTTCGATTTTCACCATTGTTGCATATTTTAAGTTTCAATTGATACCGTTTCCTATCACTTAACAGCCTATGTAGAGGGTATAATCGAATGACTATGGAAAAGTTGTTTTACTTTAATAGATGGTATAGGTAGATTTTAACAACTAATTACTCTTATTCATATAAAACATTTTAGTAATTTATGATATATCAAATTATCTTTGTGTGTTTACCTCTCATTCATAATTAAGAAACTTGGCTTTCACATATTTAGACAAACGAATGAAAATGATCTATGAATAAATAAATAGAACTAATAAAATTAGAATGTTGGAGGTGAAGAGTAAATAAAAGTCTTTTAAAAAGAAATTAATTTTATTTTAAAAGTTAATAAATATACGAAAAATTAAAAATCTAAGTTTTTAACTTTAAAATTTAACACTTCTTATCTCTAAAATCAAAATATTAACTTTTCTAAAATTCTTAAACGTGTTAACAAGTCAACCCACATTTTAATGAGTCGTGTTCGGATTACCTATTTTTTAAATGAGTCGAGTTCAGGTTGACTCGTTTAAGAAAATGGTCGTGTCAATCGACTCAAAACCTATATTTTTTTCGTGTCCGGTTCGGGTCGTGTCAGAAATTGACACCCCCTAATCCTATATACTTAAAAATCTGTGCATAAACGTAAATGGACATGAAAGTTGGTTATTTTTAATTTTTTTTATGTATATAAATTATATATTAGTATATCTAAGTGTGTGTGTATATATGCTAGAATTAAAGTAAAAAACAATAGTTTTGTGATAAGCATAGGAATAGATGTACACCATTGGATCTAGAATCTAATGGTTGGGATTAGTAGTTTCTAAAAGTTGTATAGTTTCCTATTTACATGATATAGTGTCCTATTTAAGTGTTGTACTTTATTTTAAAATATTCTCACTCTTCTCACAAAACAGTTGTTTTTTATTTGAACCATTTTTCTGTATATATATATATATACACATACATACATACGTACATACATACATATATTTTAACCTTGAAATTGATTCAATTAATCATAAATTTGAAGCTTCAATCGATCAATTTTGAGTTTTGAATGTTGAGTTTTTTAACCTTGAATGTATCAGGATTTAAGCTTGAACATTTAGGTTTTTTGCCTGAACGTTTTAATGTTTAACCTTGAACGTTTTAGGGTTGAATTTGGCTTGAACGTTTTTGGTTTTTTAACACTGAATGTATTTCGCGTATCTAATGTACGTATAAGCAATTATTGTATGTTAACGCACCCCTATATTTATTTATATATATATATTTATACTTTTTACAACGACATCCAGATTAATGTACGATCCAGGTCCGACCTTTTGACTCAATAAGACGTGGGAGTCGATCTCTGCCCTGGATATGCGGAATAGGAATCCAACATTCCAACCCATTATTGAGAATACGATCTCTCATTCTCTCTTATCAAGAGATAAAAGGTCAAAAACCTAAGCACCAGAAAACCCAAATCCACTCCTTCCATGGAGGATTCCAATCATCAATCGACTCCATCTAATGTTGGACTTGCCTAAGTTTTGTCATAATCAAAACCATAGCAATCTTTCAAGCATATCATGTTATTCATATAGAGAGGTAGTAAATATAGTCCTTTAAGGAGTTGGACCGGTCAAAAGAACTGCATAGAGAGGTAGTAAATATAGATGGGATATTGGAAATGTTAAAGTTTGAGAAAATGGGTAAGGAGGTTATGCAGGTACACTGTGTTTCAGTTGTGTAAGTTTGCTAAGAAGAGTGGAACCATTGATGTTGATACTAGGGGGGCGTGGGTGAAGTGCGGGCTTGATCGGTGTTTAATGAGGTCCTTTATTTGCTAATTGTTAATACTATTGTGTCTGTTATACCAAAAAAACCTTTTTAAGTAAAATGAAAAAGAAAAAATCATGAATCTTCAGTCGTTAAAATCTTATATGATAAAACCCTATATACAGTCTTTCTCAACAATCAAAATCACTCCAAACAATATATAGTGAACATGATACGACCCGCCTACCTTGACCTGACCATTAAAGGCGCGTAGAAGGCCTGCAAGTGACATTTCCATGTCCTACGCTTAATTCTGCATTTTATCCCACGATCACTGTGAAGAAGTTTGTAAAACCGTCTGTTTTATGGCCGACCAAAACAGATTGTGTGCACGACAAAGTTGTTTGTATTCTAACTTTAGAGCCGGACGGAGACTTGTTTCATAGGTTCTAACAATGACCTTTTAACCGAAATCCTTGTCCGGCTCCCCGTTACCTCAATCCTTCGTTTTAAACGTGTATGTAAATATTGGTGATTGCTTTCGAGTCACACTCATTTCACCCACCAGATATCTTTGCAAAAACTCCTGGTCTTTTTGCTCGAAATACTATAGATGTTCCTTTTGATGTTGCATACCGAAGCACTCCTCCTGTCCAAAGTCTTGATTTCTACTTGAAATCGCTCCAACGTAAGAACTGTGCAATCTTGTAACGGTTTATTACTTTGTCATACCGTTCACAATCGTGCTCTTAAATATTAATTATGTATTCAATCCCACCACCAAGCAACTGCCTGTCATCCCACCGGTCCCGTAGGCCATTATTGTTTTATGGCTCTGGCATTTCATCAAACACATTGTGTGCTGCCTGATGAAAACATGTTTCATATTCAAATCTACTCATTTGATACTATGGAAATTTTGTATTGAATCTTTCTCTGCAAAGGATCCCGTTCTTAGGGACCCAGTTTACTGGAATGGAGCCGTTTAGTGGGCTCCAGTTATAGCAATTACTTGCATTTTGAAATAGATGTTGAACAACTGCAAACTTTGCCCTTGCCGGAGGGGTTGGTGTCTTCTGAAATATTCGCAATGTATTATGGAGAATCTAGAGGGCATTTACATTTAGTATTATACATACGTGACCATGATGGTTTACGTGTGAATGTGTATGAAATGTTGAATGATCATTTGGGGTGGTTTGTCAAGTATCAAGTACAACTTGATGAGCTTTCTGGTGCACTCCCGAACATGGTCCATCAATACGATCATGATTTAGAAGACGTTGATGAGGTCTATAAACATGACTTTGAAGTCGTTAATGTGGTTAGAGGTAAAAAAGAAGAAGTTGCATTCTTGGTGCTATTAACTCCCGGGTGTATCATAAGGTACAACATTCATGACAAGAGTTTTAAACAGTCACAACAGCTATTACTCCTTTGAAGTCTCAAGCTTTCATCGTTACATCGAAACCTTGTCATCTTTTTAAAAGACATTGAGGTTTGTTTATGTTTTTTGTTATTAAGGTGTTTGAATGTATTTTAAAGTTATTAGCAAAGTTATTAGCAACAAATGAACACAGGCACAAATTATTAAACAAGAAATCTCAACTTGACCGGGCTTGGGCCTGGCCTCCCGCACCCAATCTCTTCTTTGACTTCAAATAATAAACTGAGCCGACAAGGCCTACGAACCCAACAATCAAACCATAGGTAGTCTTGATTAAACGCTAATCTACGAATCATCTGAATCAAAAGCAGCAGTTTGACTAAAAGCCCTAATTCGTTTTCGTAATTTGGTGGTTGAATTCGTCAGTAAGGGGTTTTAATTGGTTGGAACCTCATTTTCTAGTCTTGGTTTGGTTGAATGGGTGAGATCTTTGCACAGAGAAGCGTCAATTTCGTTGATTCAAGTTATGTGTATCAATTAATATGAATTCAAATAACCCGAGTTGAATAAACCGGAACTTGACTTATTCGACTCGATAAACACTCTAATTTACTAGTTGTCATATGTTATCTTCCTCAAAAATGTATTCAAAGAACAATAAAATAAATAAAAATAAAAATAGGAAGAGAGACAATCGTGAGCGAGGGTACCTTATATCTCGAACACATCATCATTGTTGTCGTCGTCATCATCTCCAATCTATTTCGCGTTTTTTTAGAGTGTGTAGCATTTTATTTTTGAACAAACCCTTTTTTTATAGATATTTTTATTTTACGATTTTTATAGGAAAATTGGTTTTTATTGGTTCCAACTATCGTCTTTTGGTCACTGCTGGTCCCAACTAACGAATTGGCTGCTGACGGTCCCAACTTTTAAAGTATTTGTTTCTAATAGTTCGCGACTAACAGAATTCTAACTTCGTTAGTTTCAGGTCGCCGGAAAACACACATTTTTCCCGAAAACTCAACAATTTTGTCGCAAACATCATGGTAACTTTGTATCGTATATTTAGGAACCTTTTTCTAGTAAAATCCCCAATTATTGATGTCGCCGGAACCCTAGAACCATCGTCAGAATCAGTTGACGGTGCTTAAGTGATGATGGTTGGGTGGCGGTGAGTCAATTGGTGGTGGTGGCGGTGTTCAGGTGGTGTTTTCCGGCAAAAAAGTTGACTTTCCCGGCCAAAAACGTTTTTCCGGCGACCTGAAACTAACGGCGTTAAGATTCTGTTAGCTGTGGACCGTTATGAACAAATACATTAAAAGTTGGGACCATGTGATCAATTCGTTAGCTGGAACCGGCAATAACCAAAAGACAATAGTTGAGACCAATAGAAACCAATTTTTCTTTTTTATATTATAATTAACGGTCCTTTAATATCATGCTGTTTTATTGGGCTTTCATTCAAGGGGTACTCTGCTCATCTTTAATAAATTCGAGGTCTCATGCGTAAGTCTTATTAGCTCTCATGCTAAATCAAAATCCTAATATTCAATTGATCGTCTTCTTCCTTATGGAGGACATCGATCATCAATCTGGAGCAGTAATTGGTTCGAACGAAGACCTTTTAACCGAATTCCTTATCCGCCTACCCGCTACTTCCATCCTTCGTTTTAAATCCGTATGCAAACACTGGCAATTGCTTTTGAGTCACAAACACTTCACCCTCCGTTATGATAATAATAGCCTTTCTAAATCTCCTCTTGGTCGCGGTTTTTTAAAGAACCCATACGAAACCCCCTGCAATATCTTTATATTTCCCGTTTGATGTTGAAAACCCAAGCACTCCTCTTTTTGGTAGTCGTCTTGATGACTACTTTAATCGTTCCGGTGTCAAAATCGAGCAATCTTGTAACGGTTTATTACTCTGTTCTGCATTTGACAATAATGGTGGTAGTGAATATTATGTTTTCAATCCCACCACCAAGCAACTCGCATTCATCCCACCTGTACCCGGAGGCCATACTCGTTATATGGCTATGGCTCTGGCATTTCATCAAACACATTGTGTACACTACAAGGTTGTTTGTATTTTTGATTTATACTTTATTCAGGTTCAAGTCTACTCTTCTGATACAAGGATATGGAAGATGTGTTTCGAATCTTTCTCTTTGCCAGATACCATCTTCTACCACCCGGTTTACTGGAACGGAGCCGTTTATTGGTCTCCTTTTGCTAAATATAAGTTACTGCAATTCAAATTAGATGCTGAAGAGCTACAAATGTTGCCCTTACCGGTGGAGATGATGACTGATAAATCAAGTTTTATGTATTTTGGGGAATCCAGGGGTCATCTGCATTTAATATATTGCACGGAGGGCGAAGAATATATTTTGCACGTGTATGAGATGTTGATGGATCATTCGGGGTGGTTTGTCAAGTATCGACTACAATTTGATAGGCTTCTGCGTGACTGCCCATTCTTATTCTTACATTATGAGCATGTAGACCATAGTTTTTTTCTAGTTGTTGATGTGGTTAGAGGTAAAGAAGAAGAAGATTCATTCTTGGTGTTATCGACCTAAGAGAGGATGTTAAGGTATAATGTTCATGACAAGGGTTTTAATGAGTTTTATAGCAGAAACGACGGCACCTTCCATCCCTCATGGTGTCATTCGTACATCGAAACCTTGTCTGCTTTCTAGAAGACAATTAGGTTTATTTATGTTTTTCTATTAAGAAGTTCTAATGTGTTTTAAAATGTTCAGCAAAATTTTTGTTTATTAAGTTTAGGTTTATATATCTAATTATTGATTTTTATGCAATAATATGCACCTTTTAGTAACCAAATTGTGTGGGTTCTTTTTTTTTTGTCTAGAGTTCACAGATCATTAAGAATGCCCCGTATGACGAGCAAGAAAGATCCTACGTATTTCAAAACTCTATAAACAACTGTCTGCAGCCTCAGTTCATTGCCTATGTTAATTAACAAACCTAATAGGTATCCCAAATTTACTAAAAAGACTTAAAATATGTACTTACTACCCCGGTTGTGATTACCATTGGTGCAGTGAGTGCACTTAATTCAGATATGACGGGAACTATTAAGTTTTGTTCTAAAGTTGTTCATCAGAAACCATAGAACTGATCATTTAAGAATATCATGTTCTTGACGGTCTGGCGAAGCAGGCGGGTTGGGTTGGGTGCCAGGTTAAAATAGGCTCATACCATACTTAACTGGTTCGGGTCAAAATGGGTTGCTTTAGAAATTTATTACTTTAGTTTGGTTTAAAGCAAAAAATAGGCTAGATTAAATTATCATCATGGTAGCCCTCAGTCGATTCAATAGCCATTTACTCAACTCCATTCTATCTGCATCTGAACAATATGCGCCTTCAAATTCTATTTATCCCAAGAGAGAACATAACCATTCAAGCTACTTCAACAAACGGATCCAATCCATTCAAATGTAATTCCGTTAGATCACTTTTATAGTGGTGATTGATCCAACGTGCTACGTAAACGAAAAATTTTGTATATAAGCTAGATAAGCAGTGATTTTACTTTTGCGCAATATGTGTAGATGCTCAATGGAGACACCTTAGACTTAAAATATTTCTAGAGCAAATACCAACTTCTATACATGGAACTTATGAAAACATATAAGTATGTGAGTATGAACCGTGTATATAGCATTAGACTTGTACTCCTAATCTACAATGGAAAAGAAGAAAAAAGTTTGTCAATATAAAAAGAATTACTTTCACCATGACAAATAGATATGTCGGTAAAGGTGAGCGGATCTAGCATAGGTTGAAGGGTAGCTCCCTTTCAACTTTCTTGGCCAAGTACATTTTTAGTGCAATTTTTTTCCTTCGTTTTATGTATCCGCTACCTTGAACAAAAAAATTTAAGCCCACGCTATCCCTCTACTTTTCTTTATAGGTCCCCCACTGTCAGTGAAGGTGGATACCAACGGTTGTCCATCATCCATACTATGTCAAAAACCAGGTCATGGGTAACACAATTTCCAGCGGATATTACCTAGAGATCACCCATGAGTTAGTCAACGACGAGTTACCAATAACTCTTCCAATGTGTCACTTAAATGATTTTTTCCAACAAATTATTGAATACCAAATGCCTTTTTATCATGGTTTCTTTGAAAATGTATCGATGATTGTCCCTATTGGTTTGAGTTATGGTACAAAAGGAGTTCTTGCCTATACGTTTTAAAAAGTATATCAATATATGGTGTTTTAAAACGTTAGGCGTGATGTTACACGTTGACACGATGAAAAGATAATGACTTTTGGACACGCATCTAGTATTATAATAAACAAAAACAATTGTTGTGCCACATGTCGCCTAATTGTCCCATTTTTTCCAAGTGACATCATTATTGTTCAACTTTAAAAACACAATTAATAAATACTTCAAATATTCCATATTAATGACTTATCTATAGTTTTATAGTAGTAAATAAAATAAAATAAAAATAATTAGATATTAAAAAATGTATGTATAACTTTTGAAACTCATTTTAGTGCGTGTAAATTTGTTTTGTATGTTTTAATAAATTAAAAAGAATTAGAAATAAAAGAATGTATGTATAACTTTAGAAACTCATTTTAGTGTGTGTAAATTTTTTTTGTATGTTTTATGTTTATTAGTAACCAATTCAAAAGGTGTCATAATTCGTCTTTACCCTGAGCAATACGAAAATAGTTCACCTCATTTGATTATTTTTTACTATTGATTTAAACTTTTTTTTATATGTATTGATAACTTTTGCTAAAGTGACATAATTTAGCACTCGATGAGAATAGTAGATTGATGATAGTGCATATAAGTACTCTTTCTTTCAGATCTAATAATTGTGTGCATCTTTTTTGTCGCATTGTTCATTGTGCTTATTCATTGTCACAAACTTGCATCAACTAGAGTTTCAGACCAAATTGATATAGAAAATGAGTTGTTTTGATCCCTAAAATACAGTGGTGTCATGATGAGTTTTATTTCCTTTATATGTTTGTATCCATTTATATTCATAAAGTAAAAGTCATATCTTTTTGGAAGAGTATCCTGGTGGTGACGACATTGTGTTGTCTGCTATGTCACAACACCTTTTTTTTCAAATATTGCAAGTTAAGACCATAAAGTATACTTGACTATTATAAATGATAGGAAAATTGTTGTAATTATGGGTGTTACAAACCGATGTTATACAAAATCATTGTAAGAAGTAAGATCATGAGCAGGGTAAACGAAATACTAATTGTTTCTTTTAAGTTGGTTGTTTATCATTATGATATGTTTGTGTGTCTGTCTTCTATACAAGAATCTCAAAATTGTTTGATATGCTCGAGGAATGATGGTTTGGTATGTAGTGAGATACTTATTTGTTGTAAATAAAACCTTTGCAACATTTTTTAGTCTGATTTATGTAATGAGTCACAACAAGTTCCACTTGTAACAAGTTCACTTTTAGTACGACTTGGAGAATTTCGGGCAAGTTCAATTTGTATTCGACCATTTAAGTAAATGGGTCAAATTTTCTACTTATGTTCACTTATAGCTGGCAAAATGGACGGGTCGTGTCAGTCGGGGCAACGCATAAGAACCGGTTTGATCGGTACAAATTAGGGTTAAAACTGGTCATTTTAAGAAAAATATTAAAAAATGTATGTATAACTTTTGAAACTCATTTGGTTTAGAACATGTTTTCTTTACAATATTTTTTTACTTTTACACGCAAATATAAAACTCAATATAACTGTTTAGTTCTTGTATGTTGTTAGAGTTGAGTAATATGCGCTAAGATCATCTAAAATTAAAAGTTTAGTAAGATGACATGTTTGAAACCGAAAAAAATTGTGATAAAATGCTTATAACTTTATTAGCATTACCATTATTTCCTAATATTACCAAATACGCATTTGCTCCTGCTTCTAATTTTGCTTCTAATTTTATAACCTAATACATGAATTAGAAAAAAAGGGCGTGAAGTAAGCCACACAAGTTTATTTTTTGTTGGTTATGAATGGTTAATAATTTAATATCATTAAACCGTCAATTTGAATCCTTTGGTAACTTATTTTTTACCGATAGAAACTCTTGCAACTGTGAGTTTAATAGCAAGATTTGTTGAAACTAACACGACAATATACTTAGAAGTAGTTTGTTTACATTTTTTAGCTCTTGTGACTTTCAAAGAGTTTTGATGTGTTTTTTTTACATGATTATTACAACTTAGAGAACTAGAATCATAAAATAAGATAACAAATGAGATTTAATTTTTCAAACCCGTATAATACACGGGTTTATAACCTAGTATATAACATGTATATACAACTTTAATATTTTTAATGTGGTTTATGGAGGTTTGTTGTTGTGGAAGAAAATGATGTTTGTGTGAAAAGTTTGAAATATGATGTCGTGATGACGTGACGATTTGTATGGGTTTGCTGTTGTAGATGCTCTTAGTAAGAGGGATCTTGAACTAAGAACAAAACCCTATAAACTAAAAAGGGTATCCTAAGCAATTTCGGATTCATTTCATTGATATTCCTGGATAAATTGATAAGTTGATAAGTCAGAGACTAGCAAGCGAAACATGTGATTTCTTGGACACGATCAGCTAAAGCTAAAGTTCCATTAAAAAGCGTTTCCACGGGTAAAACCTTCTCAAAGAAAAGCTATATAGAAATTCTTGAGCGCAAGAACTATTGTGAATTATATCATTTTCACTATTCAACCATGTGTGCCACATTTGTTTTTGCTTTGGCAATATTACTTTTTATCTTTTATTTAACATACGTAGACACGGGCATGTTACATGTATAGAATACAAGAGTAATTTTTATAACTCAAGTAGCAATCTTTTAATAATTTACTGCCATTCGGTCAACGTTGAAGGGCTAATATGCTAATCATACACAAGTTTGAGGTCTTAAGTGTCTTCTTGACTCTCTCTTGACGGCTTAGGGTTAATAATAACTAGTGTTTATGATAGTAATATTCAGAGTATCATTACCAAGGAGGATTTCGATCATCAATCCGGAACCCTAAAAGTGTCGAGGGCCATGGATCATCAATCTGGGAAATGAATCGGTTCCAACGAAGACCTTGTATCCGAAATCCTTACCCGGGTCCCAGTTACCTCCATCCTTCGTTTCAAATCTGCATGTAAACACTGGCGTTTACTTTTGAGTCACACACATTTCACCCACCGGTATGATAATATTAACCCTCCTAGATCTCTTGGTCATTTTGCAATCACTTATAAAATCAACTATTCAACATCTATAGCTACTAATGTTCGCGATATATATGTCCCGTTTGATGTTGAAAACAAAAGCACTAATCCTTTCGGTAATCGTGCTCTAGATTTCTACTTCAATAGTTCCCTGTTCGAATCGTGCATTCTTGTAACGGTTTATTACTTTGTTATACCTTTCACAATGGTGCTGGTGGATATTATGTTTTCAATCCCACCACCAAGCAACGGGCACTCATCCCATCGGTCCCAAAAAACATCCGTTCTATGGCTCTAGCGTTTCATCAAACGGAGTGTGTGTGTGAAGAAACACTAAGTGACCCCGGGCAGATTACGGATAATCTGGGGGTTAAGTAGATGTTTCCCACGAGGGTTAGGTCCGGCAAAGATGGTTGTTCTTCTGATGACCTGCAAAACAGACACCGTGAGCTCGTCACTGAGAAGGGGGGGGGGTTCCTCCTTGTGACCACCCTCCGGCGTGAGAATCAGACTAGATTGCTCTGAATATGTGTATATATTGAGAGAGATTGCTAAAGAAGATGAGATACCAGATCATGATACCGTTCCAAGGTGTTGGAGTATTTATAGCCGAAGGTAGGTTTCCAAGCAGGTACAGCCAGCTGTATAATATTCTTTTTCTACCAACTGTGGGCTACGCACGTGCCATGCTGGTAGTTGGTGGGTAGGCAGCGGCTGATAGTGACATGGCCGGCTGTGTACTATTCCTTTTCCACCAACTGCAGGCTATGTACGTGCCACGACAAGGGTTGGTGAGTAGGCAGCGGCTGATAGTGACATTTTGTACTAGAGCGTGCTCCTCGTACTGTTGTCGGTGAGCTGTCACCCTGTGATTGGTTCATGGGCTGCTTTGGTCAGATCTTGTCTATTTTGTCCATACCTTGGCAGGTATAGTACAAAAGATCTTCCAGAAGCGTACGGACTGGCTCATTTGGGCGGGAGTATTCCCGCCTTGCTCATTCCTTCATGTGACACTGAATTATTGAGTGCCTTGTGCGTGTAGCCTTGCTATTAGTACGGGTGGCCTTACCTGATGGCTTGTATCCGCAACTGCGGGAACAGGCGGGGTACTTCACCATTGGGAGGCTTTTCCTACGGGAACAGCTGGCGTGCTGTGCGTAAGGTCTTCATCTCTGAGCATGGTTGGTCCTGCGGAACCAGTTGGTCCTTGCGCAGACGTCCCTCTTCAAGGTGAGTCTTGCGGGTCCAACTGGGCTCTGCTGGGACCTACCTCTTCAAGTCTCCCCAGTCCAATGTTCTTCTCATGAATGGTTAAGTGAGGTAAACTTTTGGACTTAAGCAAGGGGTTTTGAAAAGGGTTTTTAGTTTTAAGGTTTTCCGTGGGGATTCTTCCCGCGGTTTTCCTAATGTCACGCAGAATTTCCCACTTTTCTGCTTGATCTTTGGGTATGATGCGGGTAGGTGTGTAACCTCCTCGCAAGTCAGGAGCGTTGAGTTTCAGTTGTATATGTTCTCCACGAGGTTTTGGTAGTTTGACATAGTGATCAATTATGTTTAAACAACCAATTCCATCTTGGTGCATCAAACAACCTAGTTCTCAATGTTCCCGCTATGCGGGGATGTTATATCCCTTTCCACAAGCATGGCCCAGAAGATCCTTCTTGGTTTCAATTCCCTGCGAGTGCTAAGTATGTGAAGGGTTTCGCCTTGACACTGTACCCGCACTCGTCTTATAGTTACTTTACTTCCAATGTATTCTTGGCTTCAATTCCCTGCGGGTGCAAAGTATGTGAAGGGTTTTGCCTTGACACTGTACCCGCACCCGTCTTATGGTTACTTGGTTGCCAAGGTAAGGGGGGTGTATTCCCTCTTATTTTTGAATCTTTTTGAAATTCGAAGAGTTGGTGAAAGGATAAGAACAGTCCAAACTGTTGAAGGGACGTTAGCGTCGTCCGACGGTTTCTTCTGACAGTTTCAGGACGTGCAGGAAGTTATGGTGACGTGATGGTATATGGTCATTCCAGACGCTTTTTTAGGCGCGTGGGCGCGAATTTTACGGCACGCGTCCTTTCAACAGCTGTTGCCAGCTTGCTCTTTCCACGTGTCATAGTTTCATTGCACCTGCGCTCTCTCTCTCCTCCGCATTAAATTCATCGCATTCATTGCGATGAGTATATAAAGGGGGAGAGGGTGCATCTTAATCCACACCTTCACTTCACTCTTCTTCTAAACGATTTCCGGCGAATACTAACTTTTGTCGAGCATTCTCCTGAAATCGTTCCTTCTTTGCATCTAAAACATGTCTACTCATGATCATGAGGCTACCGCCGAGGAGTCTGACGTGTATGCCGAGAACCCATCGTCCACTTCTGACAAGGACGATAAGAGTACTGCTGGCGAGTGCCAGTGTGCTCTTCCCCTCGACCTCTATCAGTACATCGTCAGGAAGTTCATGCTCGAACCTTTCGAGCCTGAGTTTCCTGCGTCTCATCAGACGGTGTACGATGCCCCCAAAGGCAAGATAGGGGTATATGCTGCATTCTTCGTCTATGGGAATCTCAGGTTCCCATTGACGAAGTTTGTAGACCGTGTTTTGGAAAGACACGGTGTGCACCTGACGGAGGTACACCCAATGGCGATCGCCAAGATCCGCCATTTTGAATGGGTGTGCCTCATTCTGGGTGTGGAGCCCCATGTCGACCGCTTGATGACCTTCTACTCCTGGAGGTGCATCCAAGGCTGGTACACCTTGGTCACCCGGATCAAGGGTTTGAAGATTTGTGCTACCGAGCGCAGTCTTCGGTCTTGGAAGCGGGAGTTCTTCTACATATCTGCCCGTGTCGTCCCTATTGCGATGACATTCAAGAACGGGAGAGCACTCCCCAGCCTTCACGCCTCCAACTATCAGGAGGTGGAATGGTTTGCCAAGATATCCCGGATCCAGACTCCGGTTTACCGCTTCGCGGAGTCTGGGATGGTGATGCTCGGTATGAGCCGGGTGTGGAAAGATGCCCGGGCGGAAGCGCCACGGATTCCCATCTTCCTCGAATACGGTTTGAACTCTATCCCTTACGGTATGCTTCATATTGTTTGCTAATTTTGGGTTTTTGTTCTAACCAGTTCTCTTTTTATTTTCAGAGGGAAACAACTTGCAGTCTCTTCTGCAGCCGCGAGAGAGCGGTGGTCCCGCTCGGTTGGGTACTCGTGCTCTTGACGAGAACGAGTTGCCCATCCTTGAGCAGACGGCGGATCGGTTTGTGGAGGCCTACCCGCCAGGCCACGAGATACTGAGCGCCATGCGGCCAGGTAAAAGATTATTTAACCCTCGCCCTCTCAATGCTGAAACCTCTGCTGGAATTCCTCTAATTTTGTCATCTTCTGATGAGGAATCCGCAGATGGTCCTTTCTTCGCGAGGAAGAAGAAGGCTGTTGGCGGGAAGGGCATGGCAAAGGTTGCCTCCACTGCCGATCAGGGGAACCGGTCTGAGTCGGAGACCGAAAGTGAAGAGGCGGCGGGGAACCCTGGTGGTGGTGAGACCACTGCTTCGGAGGTTGAGACAGCTGTCACCTCCGGGCAGCCCAGTACGACGGTGACCGGCGTGAAGAGGCCGGCTCCATCGGGTTCGTCCCCGCCTGTTCGCACCTTCAAGCTCAAGAGGACTCGTAAGTATAAACTTCATTTACTTTTAACTTCATATCTTTCCGCCATTATATTTAAATATGTTAGTCTTCATGCAGGCGTGGATGCAACCGCATTCCAGAGTGGAACGAGAAGGAGCAGCTCTGGACCCACGACGGTAGGTTTGGTCAACCTACCCGAGGCGATGACCCAGGCGGCTACGCCTGTTTGCAGTATTGGTTCAGTTGCTCATCCCATTTAGGCAACTGTTACAACTGTAACATCATCCCCGCCGGCTGTCAGTGCCATCTTCACGGAATCCTTCACTGAGCCGGCGGTGGTTTCTTCTGCGGGTTCTTCCGCGGCGACGGCCACGGTTGTGAGTTCACCTCCGTTGGTTTCTACCGCGGCGGCCTCCACCATGTCTCCTCTGGCGCCAGCGACCGCGGCCGGTCCTTCAGGTATGTTCGGGGTTGGGACATCTAGCCAATCTTTGCCTCCTTCCCATCTCCTTGACCTTTTGGATGGATATCCCTTAGGTTCAGGTGATGGGTTTGGTGGCTATCGACCTGTTGTCGACCCTACAGGTGTGTGGGGTTATCTTGGCCTTATATCCCTTTCATCATTTTCTCTTAACTGTTTTTTGTTTTATTGCAGTTCGTGATTCCAACGAGGTGTACGCTCCTCGGTGGAGTATCCGCCGGGGAACGACCCTCCGGACTGCTGCGGATTGCGTCGAATGGGCGCGCCACGCCGCCCCAAGCGTTGCGCTGGGGGAAGCCATGGCCATCTACCAGGAGGGTAGGCTGTCCAACGAGCTCCGAATCCTCCTTGCCCGGATGCAGCAGCGCGTCGAGCTACTTTGTCGTGAAAACGACAAGTTAAAGACGGCGCGTAGCCTGGAAGTGGCTCAGGCGCGGGCTATCCGGGAGGAGAATAAGAGGCTTGCCGCTGTTGCTGCGGAAAAGGAGAAGGCCTTCACGGCTCTCGAGGTTGAAGTTCAGGCCCGGCTCGAGGCCCGTTCCAAGGCTGCCCAAGCTGTTAACGAACAGCTTCGGCTGGCTAAGGAAACTGCACGGAACGCAACTGAGAGGGCCACCAAGGCTGAAGCTGTTGCCGAGCCTCTACGCACCGAGAATGAGGAGCTTAAAGCCAAATTAGAGAGGCTCCAACAGGCTCATGATGCCTTGGCCATGGAAGACGCCAAGAAGCTCCAAGAGATCCTGGACCAGAGGGGCATGCTTGACCACACTGAGCGTAAGCTGAAGGGCGTCGAAGAGGCTGCAGCTAAAGATGTGTTGCTTGCCAACCTTACTAAGAACGAAGCCGAACGCGCCCGTGATGAAGCTCAAGCTGCCCTCCAGGAGGCTCTGGTTACCAAGGAATGGCTTCTTCGAGAAGCATTGTCTCAGGTATGCGCAGTTTCACAATTTCTTTACGCTTTTCCTTTGAAGAGTTTTTGATATACTTTTTTGTAGGTTGTGCATCGGGTTCTTACGAACACATCATATGACGATGCCATGAGCGCAGCCCTCAACGCTTCCCATGAGGATGGGGAAAAGGCTGGCTTCTTGCTTGGTCTAGGGTTTGTTGAGAAGGGCATCCCGCCTTCCAACTTCCCTCTATATGATGTGGATACTGAAGCTGCTTATGACCAAGTAGTGAACCAGTACGCTGCCTTCCCGCATCCGGTGGTGGAGAAGGTGAAGGAGATTACTGCTGCTGATGATGGGCTAGCTATCCTCAAGGCTTTCCTTGAACCGCCACACTCTACTGATGGTGCGGGTTCAAGTGGGAGTGGTCCTGAAGCTTGATCCTTTAGATCACTTCCCACTGTTAGAACAGATTTTTATTTTTGTATAGATTTATATTCTTGTACGCGGGTATGTGCCCAGCTATTCTTGTAATACTTGAATTTTTATGGAATATAAATCTTTTGTTAATGCCTTGCCTTGTAAACCTTACATGTTTTGCTTATGCATATTCTAGTTTAACTTGGCAATTTCCTAAGTACTTTGGATAAGTTAACCTTTCAACGTGGCAGATAATAGGTTAAAGTTCTGCTTCCTCTTTCGTGATTGTGTGGGTAAGACCGTCACTTTCACTTAGTAGGATGGCTAAACTCTACCTCTATCTGACCTGCGTGGAGGTTTTCCTCATCTTTTCCTTAGAAATTTTCTAAGTGTTTTGAATAAGTTAACCTTTCGACGCGCGGTTGTTAATAGGTTAATGTTTAGTTTCCTCTATCATGATTGTGCGAGTAGGACCGTTACTTTCATTTAGTGGGATGACCAAACTTCACCTATAACTGACCTGCGTGAAGGTTTTCCTTATCTTTTCCTTAGAAATTTTTACCGTTTTTTGTGTTTATGCGGGTTTTGCCGCCTTCCACACGCAACGACTTACTTCTTCCCATATTTATGCGGTGAATATCGGCATATCAGTGTGGGAAGTTCATAAGTATAAAGGTAAGGCTATCAACACAATGTGAAAGGAGAATCATTTCCATTAGAAGTGGCTCTAGGCCTTTTCTTTACAAGTTTGGAATTGATCTACATGTAACATTTGCGTAATTGAGCTCCATTCCATGTTCTTGGGATGGGGGTGCCATCGATCCTTTCGAGCCGGTATGCGCCCTTTCCCAAAACTTCTTTGATAATGTATGGCCCTTCCCAGACCGGGGCCAGCTTTCCTGGGCGCTCTTGGTTCGAAGCCTCGTTGTTACGCAATATGTAGTCTCCCACATTGAAGTTGCAGAGTTTTACCCGCGTGTTGTAGTATTTTTACATTTGTCGCTTGTAATTCTCTTCACGCACTGCGGCTAAGTCTCTACGTTCTTCGGTTAGCATAAGGTCTAACCGTCTTTCCGCATCATTGTCTTCTGGCTGAATCAAGACCCTTGGTGAGGGTAGACCGATTTCGACCGGGACCATGGCTTCAGTGCCATAAGTGAGGCTGAACGGGGTTTCTCCCGTACTAGCCTTTTTCAGCGTTCTGTTTGCCTAAAGGACGTGTGGAACTTCGTCCACCCAGCCGGATCTGTGTTCCAAGAGTCTTTTCTTTATGCCGTCGACGATGCTCTTATTTGCTCTTTCCACCTCACCATTACCCTGCAGGTGTGCCACTGAGGTAAAGGTGTGGGTGATTTGAAGTTCTTCCAGCCACTTTTGTAGCTTCTTGTCAGCAAAGTTGGTGCCGTTATCGCTTACCAAAGTCTGTGGAAGTCCAAAACGACAAATAATAAATTCCCAAATAAATTTTTTGATATTTTTTGCTGTTGTTTGGGCTAAGGGTTTTGCTTCTATCCACTTGGTGAAGTAGTCGATGGCTACCACTAGAAACTGAACGTTCCCTGCTGCTTTGGGAAATGGGCCTGTCACATCGATGGCCCACTTCTGAAATGGCCATGAAGAGGTGACTGGAACAAGTTCATTCTTCGGGCGATGCGTGTTGGGTGCGTAGAGCTGGCAAGACTTACACTTTCTGATGTATGCCAGCGCATCCGTATGCATCCCCGGCCAAAAGTATCCCGCGTTGTTTAGCTTAGCTACAACAGCGCGTGGACCTGCGTGTACTCTACAGATGCCCTCGTGTACTTCCCTTAAGAGGTAGCCGGCATCTTGGTTGTCCACGCATCTTAGGAGTGGACCAAGAAAGTTACGTCTGTAAAGGATGTCATCTATGAGTTGATAGTTCAGTGCTTTACAACGTATTTTTCTTGCCTGTGTTTTTGACTCTGGTAGTATACCCGCCGCAAGATAATTTATTATGGGTGTCATCCACGTTTCTGTACCGGTTTGGATGACACAGATTTCCTTGTGCGGGATTGATGGTGCTCCAAGGAGTTCAATGCGGATGTCCTTTCCTAAGTGGGTGAAGGCTAACGATGCAAGCTTGCTTAACGCATCCGCAGATTTGTTTTCGCTACGCTTGACGTGTATGACTTTACAATCATTAAACTCGCGCATAAGGGTTTTTTCTTGTGCGAGGTACAGGGCCATTGTGTCGTTCACGGCCGTGTACGTCCCGTTTATTTGGTTGGCTACTAACATGGAATCCACGTGGGCTTCCAAGTTTTTCACTCCCATCTTACGCGCAATTCTCAGCCCGGCCAAGAATGCTTCATACTCCGCTTCGTTATTCGTACTTGGAAAATCCAGTCGAAAAGCGTAAGTGTATTCCTGGCCTGCTGGGTTGGTTAGTTTCAACCCTGCACCTGAACCCTCGTTGCTGGCTCCTCCATCAGTGTAGAGTCGCCAGACATCATCGATGTCCTGTGCTGGGGAGGGTTGAGCCTCCTCCTGGCACTCTTTCTCCCACGAAGCAGGGACTTCTGCAATAAAGTCGGCCAAGACCTGGCCTTTTATGGCTGGCCTCGGCTTATACTTTATCGCGTATTCTCCCAATTCTATTGCCCATTTGGCTAGGCGTCCCGACAATTCGGGTTTGCCTAGAACGTTTGCAAGTTTGAAGTTGGTGAGAACGGTGATTGGGTGACCTTGGAAATATCGTCTTAGCCTGTTTGAAGCCTGTGCAAGTGCTAAGACTAATTTTTCCAGGGTAGAGTACCGGGTTTCTACGTCTGTTAGGACACGGCTAACATAGTAGATTGGCATCTGGATGCCTTTTCGCTCTACTAGCAGGACTGCCCCGGTTGCTCTATCTGTAGCGGAGAGGTATAGGATTAATTCCTCCCCCGCTTCTGGTGCCGTGAGCGTTGGGAGTTCGATCAAGCGTGACCGAATTTCCTGAAAAGCTGCTTCCGCTTTTGGTGTCCAGTGGAAGTGCGTTTTCTTTAAGCAGTTTCTCAATGTTGACACGAATGGAAACGACCTATTCGCATGGTTTTCCAAAAAGCGGTTAAGTGCGACTAGTCGTCCATTCAGTGTCTGAGCTTGCTTGATGGTAGTAGGTGATTCCATTTTGATAATGGCTTCGACCTTTTCAGGGTTCGCTCTGAAGCCATCTTTAGTAATGATGACTCCTAAGAACTTCCCTTCTTCCATCCCAAAGGAACACTTGCTCGGATTGAGCTTCATGTTTATCTTCCTGAGCGTGTTAAAAGTTTCTTCGATGTCTTTCAACATCGCTTCTGGGTCAGGGCTTTTGACGACCAAGTCATCCATGTAGAC
Organism: Bidens hawaiensis; assembly: GCF_021521415.1. Lineage (NCBI taxonomy): Eukaryota > Viridiplantae > Streptophyta > Magnoliopsida > Asterales > Asteraceae > Bidens > Bidens hawaiensis. The sequence continues at coordinate 160,470 of NW_027496670.1, forward strand.
TTCCAAGTTCCTCCCAATTTGGGCATGGAACTCTTTGTCCATCAGGCGTTGGTATGTGGACCCGGCATTCTTAAGTCCGAATGGCATCATTTGATAACAAAATGTGCCATCGGGCGTCCGAAAAGCGGTTTTGTCCTGATCGTCAACGGCCATGTGAATTTGATGGTATCCCTTATACGCATCAAGGAAGCATTTAAGGCGAAACGGTGCTAACGAATCTACCTTAAGATCAATTTCGGGTAACGGGTAACAATCTTTGGGGCATGCTTTGTTTAAGTCTTTGAAATCTATGCACATGCGCCATTGTTTGTTAGACTTCGGTACCATAACGGGATTTGCAACCCATGTTTGATATCTGCTAACGCGTACGATGCCCGCGTCAAGGAGTTCCTTAACTTGGGTTCTACACGCGTTAGCTTGTTCCGCCCCCATTACTCTGCGCTTTTGGATGACTGGCGTAAAAGCCGGGTCACACTTGAGCTTATGCTCTGCCTTACTTCGAGGTACACCAGTCATGTCAGCTGGTGTCCACGCGAAGATGTCAGCGTTTTTCTGTAGTAAGCGTTTGAGTAAGGTGCGCGTAGGATCAGTGACTGTTGGGCTAATGGTGACGGCCTGGTTAGGGTATTTGCCATTGAGGGCCCATTTTTCTGGTTCGGTGATGGTTGGTTTAGCCATCTTTGGTTTGGGTTTAGATGAGACAGATGCGATGCATACCTGGGGAATTACGGTGATCATCGCTACACCCTCAGCTGTTGGCCATCCCATTATGCCGTGGACTGAAGATACCACGGCATTGAATCTTGCCATCCCGTCTCTCCCGAAGAGAATGTCGTATGTGTGGTGTGGCTTCCTCATCACGACAAAGTCCACGTCTTCTGTGCGGGAGTGTTTCCCGTCTGTGAGAATGACGGGGAAAGATAGGATACCCAGGGGGTGTTTGTGCTGCCGTTGAACCCTTCCATCGAGGCGTAGACCGTTTCTAGGAGTTCCTTGTCTTCGTCGTCTAGCTTGTCGAAGAACTGCCTGTACATAACCGTTGACGAGGCGCCGTTGTCAGCAAGAGTGCGGGAAGTGATGTAGTGCCCCAGCTGGCTTTTGATGACGATAGGGCCTTCTTTGCTGGGTCCTCCTGGCACTCGCGGGAAGCGCACCTCAGCTTCCTTCCACGCGCATGGTTCAGTCGTTCGTCTTTTTCTTCCTCTGATGTTACTATGAACCATGTGGATGCTGATGTCAACGGGCTTTCGTCCGTTGCCTTTGTATCGGTTATCATTCCTCCATTCTTGATTGATGCCACAAGGTGTGTAAGTCTTCCATCTTTGACGAATGTTTCAACAATATCTTTCAAGGATGTACACTCCTCAGTGTTGTGACCCTTTGTCCCGTGGAAGTCACAGGATTTGCTCTGATCCGCATTAGGTCGCTGCCGAATCATTGGAGCTTTCGGCCATGGGAGTTTTTCGGTGGCAAATATCTCCGTGACGCTTTTGGTGAGTGGCGTCCACCGGTGTTTTCGGCTTGATGGGTGTGTGTTATCCCTTCCGCCTACTAAAGGGCGAGAGCTGGATGAGGTGTCAAAGTTTACCCTTGACTGTCAAATACCTAGCTTCCTCTTTTTGTTTTGCCGGGCGGTCCGAACGTTGTTTTCTCTAGTCCTCTACGTGTAGAGGTGTGTATTCTGGGGAAGATCCCTACCAAGTTGCTTCTCCGTTTCAGCAAAGCGCTTGGCCGCCGTCATGATGGCATCCCATGTGGATGGCATGCCGTCCTTACCCGTCAACGTGCGGATAAGCTCTGGGTATTCGGCGCCCTGGATGAAAGCGGCGCGAACAAGATCTTCGCTTATGGTGCCCAGACTCAGCTTTTTGGAGTTGAAGCGAGTGATGAAGTCTAGTAAAGATTCATCTTCCTCTCTAACGCAGTTGAGGATCGTCCACTGCTCTTCAGTATATTTCCTCTGTTGACTGAAGTGTTGGCTGAACTTGTGTTGAAAGTCCGCCCAATCATAGATGTGGTGGACCGGTAAACGATCAAACCATGCCCTGGCCGCTCCAACCAGCGTCATCTGGAACATATAACACCACGTGGGTTCCGTCCAGTTGCTGACGGTTGCCCCCGCTATGAATCTGTTCAAGTGATCGTCTGGGTCGGATATACCGTCATAAGTGCCTATGTTGGACATTTGTTTGACACTCTTCGGGGCGATTGCTTCCGCAATGTCCCTTGCAAACTTGGATGTTCCCGCATTTGCAACAGTTGGTCTAAAGGTTTTGGAGAAGTCACGTGGGTTTCCACCCGCGTTTTTTGGTTTGAAGGTTTCTCCAAAATTCCTTCTCGGTTGGAAGTCTGTTTCCTTACGCTTCCCTTTCGCCCTATTTGCGTCGCTGTCGGACTCCTCCCAATCATCGTCCAAGTACTCGCACTCATTGCTCATGTTGAGCTGTTGTCGAGTGCTTCCGAATTCGTCAGCCTGTTGGAGTGAACGTAAGCGTTCATCCAACTCAGCTTGGAATTCCTTTTGACGTGCTTCCGCCCACGCTTTAACTTGATCAAGTGTTTGGCGGGGGAGCCTCGTCTGTTGTCTTTCCACCTGGGTATCAATGAATCCCAGGTGAGGATTGTTTACTGCACTTGCCCCGGCTTGGGTAGCCGGGGTAGTGTTCGTAAAATGTGTGTACTCGCCGGTGTTCCCCCAGTAGCTGGGGTTGTGGTTATCGGGGTCTCTTGGTCACTCGCTAGCCTTGGCACCGGAGTAACCTTAACCATTTTTCCAGAAGTTTTGAAAAAACTGAGAATTAGTTCTAGCTTTTATGCACGGATGGTGCCAATGAAGAAACACTAAGTGACCCCGGGCAGATTACGGATAATCTGGGGGCTAAGTAGATGTTTCCCACGAGGGTTAGGTCCGGCAAAGATGGTTGTTCTTCTGATGACCAGCAAAACAGACACCGTGAGCTCGTCACTGAGAAGGGGGGGTTCCTCCTTGTGACCACCCTCCGGCGTGAGAATCAGACTAGATTGCTCTGAATATGTGTATATATTGAGAGAGATTGCTAGAGAAGATGAGATACCAGATCATGATACCGTTCCAAGGTGTTGGAGTATTTATAGCCGAAGGTAGGTTTCCAAGCAGGTACAGCCAGCTGTATAATATTCCTTTTCTACCAACTGTGGGCTACGCACTTGCCATGCTGGTAGTTGGTGGGTAGGCAGCGGCTGATAGTGACATGGCCGGCTGTGTACTATTCCTTTTCCACCAACTGCAGGCTATGTACGTGCCACGACAAGGGTTGGTGAGTAGGCAGCGGTTGATAGTGACATTTTGTACTAGAGCGTGCTTCTCGTACTGTTGTCGGTGAGCTGTCACCCTGTGATTGGTTCATGGGCTGCTTTGGTTAGATCTTGTCTATTTTGTCCATACCTTGGCAGGTATAGTACAAAAAATCTTCCAGAAGCGTACGGACTGGCTCATTTGGGCGGGAGTATTCCCGCCTTGCTCATTCCTTCAGGTAACACTGAATTATTGAGTGCCTTGTGCGTGTAGCCTTGCTATTAGTGCGGGTGGCCTTCCCTGATGGCTTGTATCCGCAACTGCGGGAACAGGCGGGGTACTTCACCATTGGGAGGCTTTTCCTGCGGGAACAGCTGGCGTGCTGTGCGTAAGGTCTTCATCTCTGAGCATGGTTGGTCCTGCGGAACCAGTTGGTCCTTGCGCAGACGCCCCTCTTCAAGGTGAGTCTTGCGGGTCCAACTGGGCTCTGCTCGGACCTACCTCTTCAATCCCACCACCAAGCAACGGGCACTCATCCCATCGGTCCCAAAAAACATCCGTTCTATGGCTCTAGCGTTTCATCAAACGGAGTGTGTGTGCTACAAAGTTGTTTGTATCCGTGCTTTAGAGCTTGACGGGGACTTGTTTCAGATTCAAGTCTACTCGTCTGATACAAGGACATGGAAGATTTGTGTAGAATCTTTCTCTGCGCAGATATCCAAGTACGACTACCCGGTTTACTTCAATGGAGCCGTTTATTGGGCTCCCGATTATCATAGTGGCGGTAATTTCGTGTGCTTCAAATTAGATGCTGAACAGTTGCAAATGCTGCCCTTACTGGTGGAGATGATGCCTTATGAAACAAGTATAATGTATTTTGGGGAATCGAGAGGTCATCTACATTTAATATTTCACACTGATGGTGAAGAACATATTTTGTGTGTGAATGTTTATGAGATGCTGAAGGATCATTGGGGTGGCTTGTCAAGTATCGAGTACAACTCAATGGGCTTCTGCGTGATTTTCCGTACCTGGTCACTCAATATCAGATTCTGGGTGATTTCGGGGAAATGGAATATCCACACCAAAATGATTTTGATGTCGTGGATGTGGTTAGAGGTAAAGAAGACGAAGATACATTCTTGGTGTTGTCATCTAACGGGAAGATTATAAGGTACAATGTTCACGACAAGAGTGTTAAGGAGTTATATAGGTGCAACAGCATCTACATGCGTCTCACAGGGTTCCATCGTTACATCGAAACCTTGTCTTCTGTCTAGAAGACAACTAGGTTTGTTTATGTTTTCTCTTAAGGTGTTTGAATGTGTTCTAAAGTATTAGTTTATATATGGTACTAAGTTGATGATAAAACTGGAAAGTTTAGTAATTTGTGGTTGTTGAAAACTTTGTATATGGAGAAATGGACATTTATTTACTTGCAAGTTTATATTTTGGCATAACTGGAATTTTTGTTAGTTTGTTTGTGTGCCTCTGGTTATTAGAACCTGTTTATATGTTTGTGTAATTGATGTGCAAAAGAAAAAGAAAAATCTATTTGACAAATGCTTTGTAGAACAGGTTTTAAAAATCTTGATGATGGTTCCATAATTAACTTGTTTGGCTAGCTGATAATCATGGTGCAACATCTTATTACATGTGTTAAACCACTACTATGAATGCAGCAGAGTGTCATTGGAATGTCCAAATCTTTACCAGAAAAACGACCCGCTTAAATAATCAAGAGCAAACAGAGACGACGCAGCGGTGTTGGGACTGTTGGTTGATAACAGGTGTGATGAGTTTTTGATAAGCTCTCACTAAAATTAGAAATAAGTGGAGGCCACTATAAAGCTACTTACCACAGAGTCTCCATGTGAAGTTGGAGACAAAGAAAATCAATCACCTTAGAATAGGTCAATGGATAAAAAAATATAGTTAAATTGGACTTAAATAATCTCAATTATGAATTATTGGCAAAATAACATTCTCAACTAATGGGTTTAGTGCTGACGGTTTCATCTTTTAACATATATGTATCAACGAGTTGTGACTAACGGAAATTTGATTCCGTTAGAGTGATGATGATATGTCATGCATATGTGGCAAAATCATACTTTTCTTATATATATATATATTAAATATTGTTTTTAGAATAAATATATATTGAAAAAAGTAAAAAGTATATTTAATTAGTACGATGTAGTAGGTTGTATTCATTGTACTAGATTTAGGTGGTGTTTGTTTCTTTAAAAAACGTCTGTGTTGGTTCTTTTGTCTGCGTCGCGCAGACCACGGACATATATTGCATGTGGTTTGTTAATTTTAACTATTTTGGTCCAATCGTCAACCACTTAACAATTTGAAACACTAAAGTTTTAATATGTAACAATTTTAGTCAAGCTGATAAACACCATCCAAATTTTTTTTTTGTTAAAACCCCATGTACGCCCCGTTTGAGGGGTATTTTTGTCCATTCTGATTTCTAAATATCTCCCCCACCACCCACCATCCCCATTCTTGCAAATCGATTTAGGGGCCTTATAGCGGAAAGCGAAGCTCGCATGAAGTTGTATCACTATTCGGACCTAGTTCGCTGTAAACGTTGGATTCGCAGGAAAGCTCTCCAGATCACCAAGAATTGTGATTAAATAACCCAGGTCACAGTCATTGAAAAGCTATTGGTCTGTGAATTCAATGGAAAAAACATATTTCATTTGTAAACGAACTCTAAACCCTAGCTATTATCGACATTATTCGATCCACTATCTGGAATGTGTTAATCTAATATATGGAAGTGCACGACTGTGACATCCTGTTGGTTCATCCGCCGTCTCTGATCCCTAGCCACCACCGCTCTCCAACTTGTTCACACCAGCGCCATCGTCTTCATTGTAGTATTACCGTTTAGTCCTCTGATGTCGTCGGGTCTGTTAGGAAGCCATCGTTTTTGTTTGTTTTGCAGCACCACGTACCACACAGTCGACACCATGGTTGTTTGTACGGGTACCGGCCATAAGGGCCCCAAATCGCTTTTCGGCTTGTGGCCGAATTTATGGTGGTGATGGCATTGGTGGTGGAAGGATTTTGATGGTTACGGAGTTTTAACTAAAAGTGTGTATGGCATCCCAATGAAATAAACCCCTCTATACAAGGGAAAACATACAAAGAGATAAATCAAACAAATATCTAACCATATCTTCTAAACATATAATTGATATGAAATATACTTCTAATAAATATAAATATAATCTATAATATTAACATAATGAGGATGATCACATGAATACAAAGAGAAATATGGGTGGATGAAAATACCTCTCACGTGGGGCAAACATGAGGGGTTTTAACGGATAGGTTGGACGATGTTTGTCAATTGGACTGAAATATTTATAAATTGAAACTTTAATGACTAAAATTGTTAAAAGGGTTTAATGATTGGACCTTAAGAGTTACGATCAACAAACCACATGTACCAAAATAGCAAACATGAAAAGAAATCGTAAACCAAAAAAATTTTGTGTAGAATATGAGTAATTTTTTTATATATCAATTAGCAATCTTCGAATAATTTGCTGCCGTTCGTCAACGTACCTTGAACTTGAAGGGCTACAATACTCATCTTTCATAAGTTGGAGGTCTCAAGTGTCTTCTTGCCAATTGGGTTTATCAAGGAGTACGCTTAATCAAATTAACAACGTACTTTGGTGCTTATGATAATCTTCTATGGAGGATTCGAATCAACAACCTGGAACAATAATTGCTTCCAACACAGAAGTGGCTAGCAAATCAAACAAAACCCTTAAAACCTGCTTCTCCCAGGCTTCCATGGAGGATTCTGATGATCATCAATCGACTCAATCTGGAGCATTAATCGGTTCCAACGAAGACCTTTTAACCGAAATCCTTATCCGGCTTCCTGTTACCTCAATCCTTCATTTCAAATCCGTATGTAAACACTGGCTATTGCTTTTGACTAACAGTCATTTAACCCACCGGTATGATAATAATAACCTTTCTAAATCTCCTCTTGGTCTTTTTGGTCGCACTCATTTAACCCGCTTTTCAAAATTTGATGCTCATCTTGCGCGCGATATATATGTCCCATTTGATGTCGAAGACGGAGGCACTCCTCCTTTCCGTAGTCTTGATTTCTACTTTAATAGTCCCAATGTCGAAATCTCGCACTCTTGTAACGGTTTATTACTTTGTTGTACCATTCACATTCATGGTGCTCGTGAACATTATGTTTTCAATCCCACCACCAAGCAATTGGCATTCATCCCAACGCTCCCCATAGCCATCCGTTTTATGGCTCTGGCATTCGATCAAAAACACTACAAAGTTGTTTGTATTCTTGGTTTAGATCCTAGCAAGGACTTTTGCCAGATTCAAGTATACTCGTCTAATACGAGGAAGTGGAAAATTTGTATTAATTTTTTCTATGCACCAAGAGCTATTTTTGACAACCCGGTTTACTGGAATGGAACCGTTTATTGGGCTTCCTCTTATCAAAATAATTTATGGTACTTCAAATTAGATGCTGAACAATCGCAAATGTTGCCCTTACCGGTGGAGATGATGTCTTATGAAACAAATATAATGTATTTTGGGGAATCGAGAGGTCATCTACATTTAATATTTCACACAGATGGGGAAGAATATGTTTTGCAAGTGAATGTGTACGAGATGTTGATGGATCATTCAGGGTGGCTTGTCAAGTATCGAGTACAACTTTACGAGCTTTTGCGTGATTTTCCATGCTTGCTCCTTTACTACAAGACTCCGCGTTATTTCTGGGGAACGGGACATCCATACCAAAATGATTTTCAAGTCGTTGATGTGGTTAGAGGTAAAGAAGAAGAAGATACATTCTTGGTGCTGGTAACTCCAGGGAAGATGATAAGGTACAATGTTTACAAAAAGAGTTTTAAGGAGTTATATAGGTGCGACAACTACAACTTGCATCTCTCAAGTTTTCATCGTTACATCGAAACCTTGTCTTCTTTCTAGAAGACAATTAGGTTTATTTGTGTTTTTCTATTAAGTTGTTCTAATGTGTTTTCTATTAAGGTGGTGCCTGCTAGTTTGTTTTATGCACCTATGTTGTTCAGGGTATAGGGATTGCTTATTAGAACATGTTCTCTAACTAGTTATTAATTTTTGTACAACAATATGCACTTTTTTAGCATCCAAATTGTGTGGTTTTCTGTTTTAGAATTAGTAGTATTATTACCCGTGCTTCACTGCGTGGGTTTAAGTTGGTGACTATTAAATAAAACTGGGCTAATGCAACCTGGTTTTCAAAGGAAATGGGATATATATATATTTAACCAGGTGCAAGATCTGTTTCTTCATGGTAAGAGTGGGTAACAACCGTAACATGATCAGTAAAAAAGGTTTGTAGGCCAAAAAGAACATACACGTCAAATGAAGAACATCAACACGAAAGCAATGCCGAATGCTTTGGTTATCGATTATCATTCTTACTATTATAAAAGAAAAATAGATTATCATTCTTATTTTCTGGATCATAACTAAACGGAAAGATTGTTGTGGTTTCTAGTTCACTGCTCGTGTTAATTGACAAACCTTTTAGGTATCTAGGGGTGGAAAAACAAACCCAAATGGGTTGTTTTGTGTCAATATATATGGATAATTTTTTAAATTGGAATGGGTTAAGATGGATCAAAAGGATTTTCTAAGGAGGTCAAGATGGGTTGGGGAAATGCTAGTGACTGATGGTTATGGGTTAGAATGGGTTTGTACATGGGTTAGAATGGACTAAAACAAGCTCTATTCAATTTAATTTTAAACAAAACCCACGGAACCGAATATAAACCAAGAAATCGAAACCGAAATCATTGAAACCGCATAGATACCAAAACCGACCGAAATGAAAAAAAAACAAAATCGAACCGAAAAAAACCCAACAAAAATCGAACATGAACCAATACAAAACCGTTTTTTTAATGAACGAGGATGACGGGGGAAACATTTTAGTTATTTTACATTTTGCGTTTTTTTATTTATATTTTGAGTTATTATTTTTTTATTAATTTTTTGAAGGGTTTTTGAAACTCTTTGTATTTTTGAAACGTTTAAGTTTTGTTACAAAGTTGTTAATTAGAAACCATATATCATGTTCTTGACGGTCTGGTGAAGCGGGCGGGTTGGGCTGGGTGCTAGGTGAAAATGGGTTCATGTCAAACTGGGTTCGGGTCAAAAGGGGTTGCTTTTAATAATGTATCAGTTCGGTCCTGACTAAGACAAAAAATAGTAGATTCAATAGCCATGTACGGTGTATGTGGTGGTTGCTCCAGTAAACATATTAAAGGCAGAGATCATGGTGTATGTGATGGTTGCAGTGGTAGTTGTGTCTATGGCGGTGTGGCTGCATCAGTAGGAGGGTGGCGCTGGCAGCATTGGTGTTTTACGATGTGTTGGCAGTGACGAACGGTAGGTTGTGGTGACAACAATGAGCGTTAGCAAGTATTATCAAGTTACCCATTTTGACCCGGTATTTAATTTGAATCAACCTAGATTGACTTCTTGTGTAATTTGAGTAGACCCAAATTAAGCAATGTGCTATTATTATTATTTTTTTAAACCCAATTAAGTCAGCCCATTTATTAGTAATAAGATTGGTAATTGTTAACAAGGACAAAATGTTCACTTTAAGTCCTTAGTACAGAATGTGCATATGGAGTAAATATTTGAGTTACGATATTTACTGACACGAGTATGAAATAGCATAAGGATGAAAGAATGAAATAACATAAGAATGGAAGAATGCGCGAGTCTCGTTTCTATATTGATAGTAACTCGTTTTGTACCGCATGTGGTGCATTAACATGCATTCGCTATATGTTAAGTTCGCTACAATCTCAACACTAATTTTTTTTTTAAAAAAGTAATACGTTAACGTCGAAAACAGTATCAACACTCATATAACTTATAATTAGAACATTAATGTATTAAAATATTAAATATGGAATTGGTAACACTTATTTTATAAAAAATATTTAAAAAAACCATACCGTACCGACGCTAAACACAAAAGGTAAATTAGGAGACGTTCAAAACAGTATCGATACTCGTATACGATTAAAACAATAGCGGTACTCGCATAACTTACGATAAACAATTTAATATGTTTTACTAATCAAATGGTACTGGAAAAAAATCAACAAACATCCTTGGAAATAAAAAACATATGGTACTAAAGTTTGTTAATACAATCACGAAATAAAAAACATACAATCTCGAAATAAAAAGGCAATTAACACATTAAATATTTTCAATGAACAATTATCAACAAACCAATTCCTTGTGAATGAGTAGATTTGTTTTGCAAGCTAATTAAGTGTTGAAAACATATCCTATTTAGTTTATATAACATGCATTTTTATTTATATTAATTTATTAGTAAACTAACTAAACATTTGAAAAAAGTAAAACTTTAAAAGGTGTATATACTCTCTCTTCACACCTATTTTATCATATTATTGCTTAATACCAAAATATTTGAATGCAACAAATCAACAATCACGTATAGCTAGTAGCTATATATTGACCAGCCATGAATCGGTTTTCCATATATAGAGGTATAACATAATGAGATATGATAAAATGCCAATAACTATCCAAATACTTAAACTAGAGATATAATAATGACAAAAACAAACTAAAACAAGAATTCAAACAATAATTATAATTTATTTATAAGATTACAATTTCAAGTGAAGTTACTTAGGTTGTTGTAATCTATACTTTCGGAACCCTAGGTAGCGTTGGTTTGGTGGTGGCAGTGGTTGTTGGGGCGACCGGCTTACATTTTGTAACCCTAGGTGGCGGTGTGGTTTTTTCTTGATATTGGTTGACCTAATTGTTTTTATTTATTCTATTTACACTTCATTTCATTTCAGTGTCGATTTATTGGGTTTATTTAGTTTTAGGATTTTTGTTGAATGCGGGCTGTAGCAAGCAACTATTAATTTTTGTGTTACATTTTTTGTTTGTTCCTATTGATAATGTTTTACGTATCCTTGTAGTGTAGGTTTCTTTAGGAATTATTGTAGGAGTATGAACTGATGGAAAGGTATCAATTTCTTTATCTATCGTTTGGTATTGCAGTCCCCTAAATGTATTTGTCTTCATTTTCTTACTTTACCAATTCACTTTGTTCGTCTATTGGTTGCTGCCGGTTTCAATTTCCGTGTGTTACAGTAGGTGACGGCGCATGGCGTGCCCGTGGTGATGGTTTACAGTGGTAACGATTTGTTTGTGTTGTTGTTGATTATTTATTTTCTGGCGACCATGTGTTCGGAAAACTATAATACCTTTGGATTTTGGGTGTCATCTCAATGATGGTGGAAGTATGGTTATCTGAAAGGTGTTCGATTTGGCACTCTATGTCTGGTCGAGAAAGAACTGAAGGTAATATGCTTTAGTTCATATATCTATTATTATGGTATTTTATTTCATCATTTTCTTATGCAGTTAATGTGTGTAATATGATTTACTTTATTGTTTTTATTATCATCTTTCAGGACATAGATAAACAAGCTACAAAAGAAGTAGATTAAGCCATGGCTTTGGCAAAGGTAATATACGGACATGTCAAATTTCTCCCCTTTATAACGGGCCAAGCATGTCAAATTTTTCAAAATTAGCTACTAATGCTTTGCAGCAGCCTATATCATTATTTTGCAGTTGTCAAGTTGAAATATCCTTATGTGTATGATGTTTTTTTTATTTTAATGCAATAATAACAAACATACGGATATAATCTTTCTTTTGTTATGCACTTTGTTATCTACTAATGGTCAAACCAAATATTTCCCCCACCAAATATGAAAATGAAAATTTAATATTAGGTCTCATCTCTCCTTTCCAGTTCAATTCTCCAATTCATCACCATCGTTTCATCACCATCCACGGTCAGTTGCATTAAATTGGGTATTTAATATGTTTCTTTGGGATAACGAATGTCTTACCGTTGCATTTAGTTTGGTATTTAATATGCTTTTTTCGTTTACAGTTGCATTAAATTCCTTGCAAAATTCAACGATGATGAAAGATAAAGACTTGGCGACGGAAACGCAGCAACTCATCAACCAGGATAATGATACTCATGTAGGTAGTGGTCGTTCTTCAGAAGATGATAGCGATGCGGCATCCTATACAGAAGAGGACCACGATTTAGAAGATAGGGACCACGATTTAGAAGATGCGAGTGACCATCACCTGAATTCAAAGAAGCGTTCGAAAGGGCTTGTGCACAGGGCCTGACCAGGTTACCAAGAATAGGCAGAGACTACGTACACTCTGGTGGAAGAAAACGAATAATTACTTTTGATGAACAAGATAAGTTTTCAGGTGAATATAAATCAGAAATCGTAAGTTATTTGGGAGATCGAGTACGATACAATGTGGGTTTAAGGTTTCTGTCGTGGAAGAGTGTGCCTAAAGAGACAAAGGATGCTATTTGGGTTGAAATTACAGTTAACTCTTCTCTAATTACTTGTTAATTTGCAGTAGTTTAATTTTACAGTTTTCATTTTCTGATTTTTGTTAACATATACATTGCAGAAATTCTATGAGGTTGATGCATGTCGTAGGCGTCAGATAATGACTCACCTTGGTACCCTGCTCCGGAATTTTAGAAGAAAAATGTATGAGGGATACATACTACCCAACCTAAGTAAGCCGAAGAAACTTGGCAAGGTGCCTCAACAGTATAGTACATTCGTGAATCAAGATGACTGGAACAACTTTGTTGCATATACAGTCAGAGAAGTTCAAGGTTTTATAAATTAACTCGATCTGTTATTCTAATTAAGTATTGTTTTTTGATGATCTTGAAAACTCTAATTAATTACTTAATGGAAAATTTAAAACTTGTGTATGGAAGGGATTGTCGATTAAAGCCAAACAAGCCAGGGCAAAGAACCGTTATGATCATTACCTGGGAAGAGGAGGATATACTTATCTCAAAGATAAGCCAATAACTTCACTTCCTTAATTTAATTAATCAAACTTTTTTTGGTTGTATGTAGAGATGTACAAACAAACTGATTATGTAACTGAAATCGAAAAAAAAATCAAAACCGGTTAGGATGGAAAACCGGTTTTTTTATAACCGGTTAGACCGGTTTTATACTGGTTTTTAATATTTTCTGCTGGTTCGGTTATATAACCGGTTTTTCCTTAAACCGGTTAAAAAACCGGTTTAAGAAAATAACCGGTTATATAACGGTTAACCAATAACGGATAGAAAAAACCGGTTTTTTTAACCGGTTGAATGCAGCAGGTCATATATGACCGTTGAGACTGGGTTATAGCCGTTTTTTTTTGTTGTTTTTTGCCAATAATTCATCTCCAAATATGTATAAAAGGGTGGTGGGTGTTTGGGTTCAACCACACCATCCTTCAATTTCCTAAAACTCTTAAAAATAATATATACTAGTAGTGGGTATTCGTATTTAACCAGTTATGTATGTAACTGTTTGTTCCAAGACTTAATCGTATGTTGTTTTCACTTTTTACATTTTCATTGATGCAACCGAATGTCTCTCATGTATATCCTTTCGCTATTAAGTAAAAGGGTAAAATAGTCATTTCATATTTGTTTTAACAGTTATATTAACGTATGCTAGTGATAAAGACCAAACGCGTTACAAAGTGGCAAACAGTTAGGGCCAAAACCGATTTTTTCAAGAATACTAGCCAACCCAAATCACTGCCAATTTTGTATTCCAGTTAATAAACTAATTTACAATATTAGACTCATGGTTCCTGAGCTGCAACTATATACAACCATTGAACCATGGCTAAGAAAAACAAAAACAACAGCTGCAGACTAAAACAAGACAGCAGCTCAGACCAGTTATTTTTCGGTTTTTTAACCGGTTTCTGCGGACCGGTTTTTAAAACCGGTTTCTGCGGATCGGTTTTAAATAACCGGTTTTTTAAAACCAGTTACAAACCGGTTCTAACCGGTTAGTATCGGTTCAGGTTTTTATGCTTCTATAACCGGTTTAAACCGGTCATGGTTAAAAAAACCGGTTTTTTTTAAACAAAAAAACCGGTTCGGTTAAAAACCGAAACAGGTTTTCAAAAAAACCGATTTGTACACCTCTAGTTGTATGCATGTCTGATGTGATTGTGTGTTTGCTGCTTAACTTTTGTTGTGCATATTACAAGGTAAGAGAAAATGAACTTCAATTGATGAAGTCCCTTCCCGAGCACTCATGTGGAGGAAAGCAAGGAAAAACTAAAAAGGGGAATTCAAGAATGATGAAGTGAAAGCCATTTCAGAAAAAATAGTAATTATTAAGTTTAACTTAATTATCAAACTTTTTTTGGTTTATATATTCTTTATTTATATATAATTATTTATATGTTTACTTTGTTAAAAAACATCTCACTTATTTAACTCTTTTGACATTTACAGGAACACAATGAAACCCAAATACAACAAGGAGCCCTGGCCCTTGAACCGGGCATGGATGCCCTCACAGAAGTTTTTGGCGTGGAAAAGGGTGGATTTGTGAAAGGGGTGGGTTATGGGTTGACCAAAAGCAAGTATTGGCCGGGTTGTCGAGCAAAAAATGGATCAGCCGACAAACAAAACAGATAATTGAAAACCTGAAGGATCAACTTGAAAATGAGAGAATGGCCAATTTGAAAAAAGATACACAACTCAAAGACCTTTCTGCACAGATGACACAAACACAAAATCAATTTGCAGAACTTTTGGCTTGTCTGAATCAAAAGGGAATTACTTTATCAAAGCCAAACGATATCCCATCTCTAGCACAACCAGCTGTAAGTGAATTACTATGCCTTAACATTTTTGCATATATTATATAAGTACTAGCTAGTTGGGTGACTTAATTATACTATGCCTTTAATGTGATTTTCCATAAATATATTATAATTAACTGAAATATTGTAGAGCGTTTCTATGGACATCCCGGAGGCTGTGGAAAGACAAGGCATCACTCCTATGTCTAAAAATATAGAACATGTCCAAAATGAAAAGGTAATGATAATTACTTAACAAATACTTCTTTAATTAAGTGTATGTGATTAATTGATGATGTAATTAATCGATTGAATGTATTTTAGCGAAAGAAGATCAAAGTAAATAAGAACAAAAGGCTAGTTACATCATCTGAAGTAATTACTAGCAACACTGATACAACAAACATCTCATTACAAGCTGAGGAAGGGGTGGTAAGGAATGCACATAATATACATTAACTTTGACTTTATATATGATGCTAATTAATATATATATATACATATATATATATATATGCCATTAATGTTTTTAGAATACATACAAGTGTAAGCTGTATCATCTAGGCATGAGGGATATTGTGGCAATGGGTACAGTCCACATTCATCAGGATCAAACAAAAGTCATAAAAGTTCATGGCATACCAATTCAAAAAGATGACCTGAAAGTTTCAGTTGATACAGCCGAAAAACCTTGTGCATTTTTACCAATTCCAACAGACGAAGCTACAACAGTTGAACAAGCATTAGGTGGCTTTGTTGCCTGGCCAAAAAGACTAATCAAATGTCCTGAGTTACAGGTTTGGTTTCCTCTTTGCTCTCAGTTCTGCTTTGGTTTTCATATATTTGAATAAGTAACTTAATGAGCTTAATTAATTTATTTTCTATTTCGGTATTGATATATTCCGCATCCATTTGGCTGTGAATTCATTTGATGATGTGGGAAGTGAACATCCAGTTTATTTGTTTTCATTTGGCTGAAAATTATTATGCAGTGAATTATATTTACATTGATCATATATGTAGTAAGTTTGATCCACTTTGGTTTTTATCTGTTTAATATATATTAACTTTTATCCATGTTTTGTCCTCCGGCTACCACCAGAGTCACCACCAAAGAAGAAGAGAAAAAATCAAAACCTGGTTTAAGGGACGAAGATCTGCATGATGATCCTGACACAAGGATGATCGATCAACAAAGACGACCTACAAATCGATAATATATATTGTACTTCAATGTTTAGTGTGATAAACAATCTTATGTATGGATATATATTATTATCAATATATGATATGATTTGGATTTCCATTAGCTAGGGGTTTCATGTTAATTTAATGATTTTTTAATTAGATTTACAATATATTAATTGAATTTGGTTTTTAGTCACATTTATAGTTAAAAGTGGGCAAAAACATCATGAGATTAAGAAAAAGAACTCTCTTTCTATTCTAATTTCTAATTTTTATGTATACTGAAATGACTAAGCTTTTTCTATTTCTTTGTTAGAAAAGAGATAGTTTCCAATTTTTTACTTCACTTCAATACTCAATATAATAACAATCATAGTAGACTGGAAACGAGAGTATTTATCCCGCATCCATTCTTCATATCTTCATATGATTGAAAAAAAATATTGGATGCAAAGAAATGGAAATTTTTTGTACAACAAGCCGCGATCTGATAGCTATCAATCTAAATAGAAATATTATATAGATATAAATAAAATCTCGATCCTGTTACAAAAGATAGACAATAGCCACACTTAAAGTTGAAACTTGGGCAGATACAATATGTGTCACCAAAGATAGACAATAGCCACACTTAAACATTAGTCACACAGTGTGACTTTGTTTTTGTTTTGTGTGACTGAATGATACAAAATGTCATAGATAAAATTATAACATTTGTTTATTTTAGTGTGACAGAATGCTGGCAAATGTCACTGAAAAATAACATATTGCGTGATTGAACGACACCGAATGTCATTCAAATATATAAACTCTGTCCCTAAATCTTGATAATAGCCTCTCTCAAAACTTAAAAAGTTTTAGTGTGTCTAGACATACTCTATAGCCACACTGATGGGGAAAAATGTGTGACTACTTAAAACCTTTTCAGTGTAATTATAATTCAATGTGACAATAACAAGCTTTCACGTCACTATATATAAGAAATGACCACGCTTATAA
This sequence comes from Bidens hawaiensis, assembly GCF_021521415.1. Lineage (NCBI taxonomy): Eukaryota > Viridiplantae > Streptophyta > Magnoliopsida > Asterales > Asteraceae > Bidens > Bidens hawaiensis. The sequence continues at coordinate 177,739 of NW_027496670.1, forward strand.
GAACATCATGTTGAACTTGCTACATTTTGTCACTGTTGTTTTAAATTGTTGTCGCTAAAACATAAATGTTTGTGACTATACAGTAGAAACGTTCACATTGAAAATAGATTCATGTGACCGTTGCTACCTTTAGTCACACTTAATAAACGAAAGCTTGATTCCAGCAAAGATATTGAAACCTTTTAGTCACGCTTTTTAAGACCTACGGTCACAAAACTTCAAGGTCACCGTATGGTATCTATGGTGGCGGCGGCTTTGGTGTCACTTGGACTGAAAGGGATATGTGTGACGAAATGGATACAGTGACACTTATTATGTGTCACCGTATCTAAATTTTCACGCAGTGTTGACGGTCTGGCAAAGTGGGCGGGTTGGGCTGGGTGCTAGGTGAAAATGGGTTCGGACAGGTCATACTAGGTTCGGGTCAAAAGGGGTTGCTTTTAATAATGTATCAGTTCGGTTCAGACTAAGACAAAAATAGTTGACTTAATAACCATGTACTCAACTCCATTCTTGCATATTTGCTCCAGTAAACATATTAAAGGCAGAGACCATGGTGTATGTGGTTGTTGTAGTGGTAGTTGTGTCTATGGCGGTGTGGCTGCATCGGTAGGAGGGTGGCGCTGGCAGCATTGACGTTCTAAGATGTGTTGGCGGTGACGAACAATGGGCGTTAGCAAGTATTATCAAGTTACC